>NW_015540943.1:283814-289150 GCF_001515605.1 Sinocyclocheilus anshuiensis
ACACACACACACACACACACACACACACACACACACACACACACACACACACACACACACAAATCAATAGATAAACAAACATATTTGACAATAAAATCAACACTAAATGATTGCTGAGTGGCAAGTCACTCTAGTGATGACAATTTGTAAGGTTTAGAAATGTAAATACCGCAAGAAATTAGATATTGTGTCATAAAGGTGTTATAAGGGTGTTATGAATGCATTATAAAGGTCTATTTTAACCTGGAACATTGTAAAAAGTTTCAAACCCAGTCTTATGTTTAACAAAACATCATCCTAGCATCTTTTATCAAATGGCTGTTCAGCTAACATCACTTGGGCAGTGTGGGCTACTGGTCAGTAACAGCCAAATAACAATTTAGGTAGTGTTTGAAACCCCTGCTGTAAGTAATACAGTCTCTTTAAAATCTTGCCAATTTCACAATAATTTAAAAGGCCATGTAAATAATAATAATAATAAACAATAATATGAGTCAAGGTCAATCAAGGACATATTATTATTATTATTATTATTATTATTATTTTCACTCATTGAATATTCTGATTTACTTCACATTAAAGAATAATATAGATTGAGTTCATATGTATAATTATAGATGTTTATGTGATTTTTTTTTTACGTTTTATAGAAAATGTTACCAAAATTGCAAAAGAAAAAAAAACCACTTTATATTTGAAAAAAAAAAAAAAAAAGTTATATTGACTCTCAGATGATTAAGGAATAGATAACACCTAAAAATGTAAAAATATTCACTGACCCTCTCATGTAATTAAAACATTTCCAAATGTACGTGGAAAACAAAGGGAGAAATCTTTGAAGAATCATCACACATTTCCATTGTGACAGTTTCTAATAGTGACCATCTCTGTCAAGCTTCAAAGTAGGACAAAAATACACACAAACAAGTATAACATGACTCATATGGCACATATTCATGTCAATACATCAAAAATATGTCATGTTAGGTTATAACATCCAATTTCCCAGCTATGACAGCATTGACGTTGATGAAGCATTTTTGAATCCGGAAGTGAACACATCTTCAGAAGAAGATTGGCAAGATTGTCAATGAATAACAACCTAAATCTTATTTTTTGCTAATGCAATGTTTCTGTTATGTCTCTTTTTGTTCTGTTTTTGTTTCAGACTATCCTCATGCCATCACTATTGTGTCTCCGTTTTCGGGCTCTGATAAGAAGCAGGTGTTGAATTTCTGTGCTCAGAGCGCAGAGGAACTGCTCAAGTTCGTAGAGGACCTGAAGGAGTCCATCGCTGAGGTGTCAGAGATGGAACAGATACGTATTGAATGTGAGTGGGCTGTTTCAAAATACAAAGTGCTTGTGTATAAGAGAATACAAATGTATTCATTTTTAATATTTTCATGCAGCTTGTTAAGAGGAGTCTGCCGTTACTTTTCTAAGCAGATGGTTTTCATCTGACTGACAAATATGAGCCATAAACCCTGAGCCATATCTATAGAGAACAGAATATCATAGATTTGTGGATGGCTCTTTTGAGTTGAGCTAGTAAGCAATCAAATGAAAACATACTTTTTTTTTTTCTTGCTTCATGATGTGAAACAGCAGTCATCTCTTGAATATTGGACAGTGTTTCCATGGTAACGCTGGGTAATACTGCCCATTTGCTGGGTTAATAGAAGTAACCCAGTAGTTGGCAGCCGTATTAAAACAGATGCTGAGACACCTATGATTAATACAACTTTTTTTTTTTCTTGAAGAAAACGTAAGTGGTTGCTAGTGTGCTAGTGTGTTGTTGGCGGTTGCCAGGCCGTTGCTGCAGAATTTACATTAACATTTAGACATTTGGCAGATGCTTTTATCTAAAGCAGCTTGCAATGTATTTAATACATACAGTTTATGTATTCTCTGGGCATCAAACCCATGATTTTGGCCAAGCTAGTGCCATGCTCTACGGTTTGAGCTTCAAGAAAGTTGCTAAGGTTGTGACATTAAAGGGCACAAAATTAAAATTTTACAATATTAAGTTAGGTATTACAGCACTGCAGTATTAAGCTTAGTTGAAATGTAACTCAATGTATGAACTAAATATTACATCAGTTTTTACCTGACAAACTTTAGTCATTTAAACATATAATGCAGAAGTATTAATTTTACATACAGTTACATAATATTTAATTCTATTAGCATTCGTTTGGGGTCAGTAATTCTACCTTACATAAAATAAAATAACACTTTTATTCAGCAAGTATGCATTAAATTGATTTAAAGTGACAGTAAAAACGTTTTAATTGTTTTAAATAAATGCTGTTCTTCTGAAATTTATATTCATTAAAGAATCCTTAAGAAAATGTATCAAGATTTCCACAAAAAAGGCTTCTTTTTTTTAAACTGTTTTTATCACTAAAAAAATAATAATTCAGTTGTTTCTTATTTTTTTATTGGTGAGCATAAGAGACCTCTTTCAAAAGTACAAAATTCTCAATGTTAGTGTATTTAAATAAATATTTAATTAATATATAAGCATCATATTTCAGTGTAAATGCAATTATTAAGTTTGAAACGTCAACCAAAAGAAGATAAAACAGAACGCACTGCTTTTCAACCCTACTTCTGTTTACAAATGCGAAGGCTGCTTATTGGACCAGTTAATTTCTGTGTAATATCATCTGCTTTCTATTCTCAGCTGCTCTACTGTTTATTTACTCTGCATTTTTGTAAATATGGTGTGCATATGTTTGCTTTCCCTGTGTGTTTGTCCTTTAGGTCTCTCACTGAGCTGTTTTGATGTTCTATAATAAATGAAATGTTTCGTTTGCACAGTGCTGTCAGGCTTTCAAACATCCTCTGAAGGAACTGAGAAGGAAAGACATGGAAGCAGGAACAGAGAAATGTCTTTTGGTTTCCATGAGGGAGAAAGACACAAAGAGAGACAGAAAGAGAAAGGGCTGAGTGCCAGTGGACATCAAAGCATGTATTCTGCTGAGGCCGGTTGGTTTTCATTACATTCTGTGCTAGAGAGAGCAAGGGTCCATGGGAAGTCTTGTGCTGGATGTATATCTGTGTCAGCAGTTTCACCGGGAAAAGAGAGATAAGCACCTTTACTCTCTTTCAGGAATACAGCTGTTGGTGAACTGAGAGCTGTCATCTACACAGCTCCACATCTTTTATTTTCCACATAAAGGAACTTCTCTTTACAATCCAAGCATGACTAAATGCCTTTGTGCATTGATACTTTTGCTTGCATTTCATGTCTTTGTCTTTATTTCAGCATCGCAAATAAAAGCAATCCTCATTTGCAGTTAATTTGTGTTGAATTGAAGCAGATAATCTGCTGTCCTGTTATTCGAAGGGGCTCTGGAGGGTTTGCTGTAGATTAATACTCTGTTTTACTCTTTCCAAATGACAGAAATGTAGAAAAATAAACTGATGTTTCCAGGAGAATATTTCAAGAACAAAACCATTGAATAGAGGAGCAAAATTGCCCAAAATATCTTGTTTATCCATATTTGATAATACTTAACCCCATTACAATTTTTTTTTTTGTATTTGACATCACTCATTTTTGATGGGATGATAATAATAATAATAATAATAATGTTTACAATTGCATGAGTTATATTATAATTAATCATGTTTAATAATTAACATTTAAACCAACATAAAAATGTAATTGCAACAACTTAAACTAGATGTATACATTTTTTATTTAATTATTTTAAACATTATTATTATTATTATTATTATTATTATCAATGAAAAATGGTGTAACTCGTGAATCAACATGAAAACCAACATTCAATTTAAAATCATTAAAAAAGTAAAAGTAGTAGTAAGAATAATTGCATTAATTTTATTTATTTATTTAAATGAATCACCCTGAATTTATGTGTTAAAGGCATAATTATATTGGTTTTGACTTCATTAGACATGAAAACTTTTGTTGAAAATCTTTTTGTTTCTTGCTTTCAATAAATCAACATGAGTATCAATATTTTTTAGTGTATTAAACACCCTTATTATTAAATGTGCTATATTTTATTTCCACTTGTCTGCATACCTTTTCAATTCTCTGGAATAAAAGAGGACACATTTTTCCCTCCTATTATCCTTAAATTTACTACTGTAATAAATATGTTTAATTAGGTAGCATGCTGTGCTTTAGTATCTGGATGATTGGTTGTCAGCTATTCTTTGTGCACTCACAGGTTTTTATCAATGCTTAGTCCTTTCTTATGGCTTCATTAAGTCATAAGGCATATTTCCTCTTAAGGAGTCCTAATGTAGAGACAGATCTTTCTTACAATTCTGTTGGATGAGGGAAAAGCTCTTTTGTAGCCTGATTAGAAATGCCAGGCAATTATCATCAAGCCCTGAGTGTAAGTATGGTGATTTGGAGCTCTGCTGTTTAGAGACGGACGACTCAAGGTTTAGAGGATGTGAGCATGCTGTTTTGTGTGTGTGTATGTGTGTGTGTGTGTGTGTGTGGGGGGCATAGACCTAAAGCTCTCCTGGTCTCTTTTCACTGTCTTTTTAGGGGAGTTGGAGAAACAACAGGGAGCCAAAACTCACTCCATCAAGAACAACGGGACTCAGCTTGAACTGAGGGGAAGACAAGGTTCTCCTTCAGGTACTTTACAACAAATACACTCAGACACAAATGTATGTGCTGGATTTCATACGATTTTTGCATTCAACATCTGTTTAGGTATTATCAAGCAGGTTTTCCAGAATGTGCTATACAGCAAATGTCAAAATATCATCGAAAAAGTTCAGTATCAAACAATACAGAGAATTTGAGTGAAGTTGCTTGACATTTTTTTTTTCTTTGGTGTATCTTTTTTTTATTTATTTATTTTTTTTTAGGACACATACATACAGTATGCATTATTGAATTCATTAAAGAGAGATGGTATGAAAAGGAATGGAAAAGAACACAGGGGTCCTGAAACATTTTTAAAAGCTGAACTTTTTTCAAATTGTAAGTAGGGTTGTGACGGTGAGGACATTTTCCCACCGGTTAATCGACGTGTGACAACACCGGTATCACCCTTTCACTTTCGAATTAGCGGCAATTAGGCGTCAATTGCTTGAGTGCAACAACAAAATACAACGTCAAACTCACTTTAGCGTATATATAAAACATATAACTTTTAATAACAAAACAAATAAAAATGCGCCATGCTATAGGGCAGGCTATGCTTAATATAAAATAACAAATAACTTATTTCCAGTTTTGTTTACCTATTTAAACTTTATGTAAGTAAACATGTATAATATATAACCAAATAAATAAGAAACGTAGAACGTTTATTAGCAAAACGAGTAAGAAAGCT
>NW_015540943.1:291717-306734 GCF_001515605.1 Sinocyclocheilus anshuiensis
TATACACACACACACACACACACACACACACACACACACAATTGTTTTTCCTTTGGAATAATGTGCACTGATGAAATATTCTCAATAACCCTTGTGAAAAAGAAGTATACTTTTAAAATGAGTACTTATTATGCAAATAATATACTTTAAAAAATACTTCAGTCTGAACTGAATGTAATGTATTCATATTCTTAATTGCAATTATATAAGTATTACAGTTTAAATTTAGATTTACTGCAATTCAATTTAGAATGTTTTTTGGGGGGGGGGCTTTTAAGTCGACCCCAAAGGGTTAAGTGTATCATTATTTATAATTTCGTAATTAGTTATATTGTGTTTGAAATGAAAAGCATAACAAAAGATTATTAAAACATTTTTTTTTTTAAATGTACTTTAAAGTACAACTTTTAATTTTACATTATTACAAATTTCCATTTTTTAAATTTATGTTAAGAAACAGTCATGAAAGTGTACGCTTAAGTGGCCTTTCATTTCTTTAATAGTATATTATCTGCAGATTTGTAAAATTATATTATGTTAAAATTATATTATGTTTTTTATTATACTATATTTTAAAAATTCTACTTCAATACAATTAAGTGCACTTGTTTTTCAAAAGGGAAGACAAGAAACATTAGATTATTTAATTGCAAACCCAGACTCAGGTAGCAGATGTTCAAATTTTCCACTGTGGCATCCACAAGAACAAGCCCCAGTGAACTCTAACATTAATCTGATGCAGCATCATCACCTCTCTTCAGGGGGATTAAAGACAAACCCTACATAAAATACATTACCCAGAGGGCCGTGCGATTAGCATCATGAGGTAACAGCTCGTGAGGGAATTCAAGGACACAACGGCAAACAGGCACTGGGTCGGTGCACTTTATTCAAACAGATGCACTTGCTTCTCTGTGAGACATGACAGCTTTCATTTCATGCCCACGAGTCTTAGAACCTAAATAGAGCTCATGCAGTGTAAAATGGAAGTTGTGGGAATGCTTACACAGATATTTCAGTATTGAGAGTTCAAAACTGACACTCAGAAAGTGGCAAATTGCTATAGACCTGTAAATGAAAGGGAGCCAAATTGGTTGTTGAACTTTTTTATTAGGAATCAGTACAATTTAAATGTAAAGTAAAGTAAACGGACAGACATTCAGAAAGAAAGAAAGAAAGAAAGAAAGAAAGAAAGAAAGAAAGAAAGAAAGAAAGAAAGAAAGAAAGAAAGAAAGAAAGAAAGAAAGAAAGAAAGAAAGAAAGAAAGAAAGAAAGAAAGAAAGAAAGAAAGAAAGAAAGAAAGAAAGAAAGCAGATCAAAAAGATTAAAATAGTGCCAAGTAAATGAAAGATCAGTCACTAATGGATGTTTTTTGACAGCTTTTGTCTTAGTAAAGACACCAAACAGCATTGTTATTGATAACTAAATATGTTAATAATATTTTTTTGTAAATTGGAATGAAGCTGAAATAAAGTAAAATATAAATATTAAATGAAAACTTGAAAACTATTTCAACTTGAAAAAACGTATCTATCTATCTAGCTTCATCACTTCATCAGAAAAAGAATTATTATTATTGTTTAGGAAAATGTTTACTACATACTGTACAAACATTATTATTATTATTATTATTATTAAAGGCATTAAAGGGGTCATATGATGCGATTTCAATTTTTCCTTTCTCTTTGGAGTGTTACAAGCTATTGGTGCATAAAGAAGATCTGTAAAGTTGCAAAGACTAAAGTCTCAAATCCAAAGAGATATTCTTTATAAAAGTTAAGAGTCAGCCACACCTACCTAAAACGGCTCGTTCTAACACGCCCCCACGTCTACGTCACGATGTGGGAAGATTTGCATAACGCCGCCCAAATGTTCACGTAAAGAAAGAAGGCGTAACTTTTATTCTCGATGTACTATTGTTGTTGCAAAATAATGTTCTTTTTAGCAACATCATATGACCCCTTTAATATGTGCTTTTTAAGCAACTAGTTAATAGTGAGAATTGGCTGTTTAAATAAAGTGTTATAAAAAAAAAAGTTCTAAATCCACCAGCCCTGTCTGCATGTTCTGTTTAACAGGCATATTTCCATTTCTGCTGGCATTAGATGTAGCGCATTAGCGGGCTGCTATTAGCCTGAACATGATCAGAGTGGCAGCGACTTCCTGTCTGGCACTGAAAACCCTCACCTTAATCATGCCACATGTATCTGTCAGCACCCTGTGAACCCCTGAAGGACATGAACTGTCAGAACACATCGCAGGCAGCAGAGGGGTCAGAGGAAATGCCAGCCATATCCTGGAGGAGAGAGGGAAAGAGAAAGAAAAACAAGGTGTCCAACTACTATAGACTAGTTGAGCCACCTGCCAGTTTAAACACGGCAATATTGCTGTAATACATTTTAAAACATGTTTTAGCTGTTATGGATGGCAGTGATTGGCACATGTTAGCTAGACAGTGGATGTAAGGCTGAGATGGATATGACCTGAAAAGTGTGCTAAGATGGACACAAACATTGAGAAGAAAGAGAAAAGATATGGCAAGCGTGTTGGAGGGTCACTGAGCTTCAGCATAGTCACTTTTATATAGAATGCATTAATATTTCATAATTTAACAGCAGTTTGCAGTATATGACATTTTTCAGCTTTTTGCACTTTAAAAAAAAAGCTTTACCTATATTCTAATTTTCATATATTCTTGACATATATTCATATGTCACATTTGGAATATGCCCAAATGTTTGAATATACAATGACTGAAAAGAACATTTTATCATATAACATTACACAATCCTGAACTAATCATACCCTCAAGTATTGTCATGAAACTTTTATGCATATATTTTCATATTCTTTTCTGAATGTACATAAAATGTTTATTTAATGTTAATATCTTAGTGGTTTCCAGGGCTTTATGGAATCCTCAAATACGTTTGAAATGTTAAAAGATTCAACCAACAGTTGGCAAATTATAACATTTGATAAAAGGAAATTGCACTTGATATATGATAATCTATTAAAAAAATGTATTAAAACACTGAAAAGGATGACAATAGCTTTAATTTAAATGAGTGCAATGATTTATTAATGTTTATTAATTTCAGTAAGATGAACCGTATGTAAATTGAGTTATTAGATTTGTTTCGTAAAGTGAAAAAGAAAAACTTAACATAACTGAGGAAAACACAAACTAATCTAACTACCAGCTTTTGGCAGCTTTAGCATGCTAAAACTTAAATAAAAATTAATCTAGCCTTATCAACGGAGTTGGTTCTGGAAGTATTTTTTCCTTACATTTTTCCCAAAGAGAAGTTTTAAAGTTCTTTGTTAAAGCGTTGCAAGCCAAGCAAACCAGCTATGAGGTGACACAACATTACAAACTTTAATGTGAAGCAAAAAAAAAAAAAAAAAAGATGGTCACAAAAATAAAGGTACAAGACTGTGTTATTTACTGGCTTTAGGGTGTGATTTACTTAACAGGGCAAATTAGTGTGAGAGCGCAATCCCATAAAAGGTTTGATGGGAATGGAAAGTTTTACGGTCGATCTACTGACAATGTGCACATTAAAGCATACAGGCGCAGCCAGATCATTTCCATAATGACCAACGCAATCTACTATAAGCAGCACAAATTAGCATAGAGTCGCAAACAAGCAGAGATGATAATCAGATGCAGGTAATTTATCAACAACACAGGTGCAAAATGGATTAAGACATACATGCTTTTTTGGGCATTACATTTTTTTTTGCAAATACCAGTAAATTGACAGCCACAAACCTTAGTACATTGTACATTGCATGATTTATTTAAACCATACATTTTGCTTCTGAAAGGGAAACTCCTACAAATGCATATGCAGTAATAACTGTCTCCTCGCCTTAGGAGTAACAACCTCAGAACTCATTGTAGATAACTTATTAATTATTGTAAAAACATATATATATATATTTCCCTGTTGAGAAAAATGCTAGTTTTCTTTTTTTTTTCACCTCCACACCCTCTGTTCTCAGACAAAGTGGTGCACTGTCAGTAAATGTGTCTAACAGTCAATAAGACTAATTCAGAGGCAGGTGCCCTCACGTTAGCCATCAAGCCAACCCTCAAGAGCCAGCATCTATCCTGAGACCGAGCTAGATTAATTCACTTTGAACTATGAACTACTGTATGTTCATCACTCCTCAAAGTCATCAATCCCAGGGGCAGTGGAAGTATCCCACAGATAATTGTGAATACGTGCCTTTATTAGAGCCCAGTAGACAAATAGGAAGAGTGAGAGAGAATTGTTTGCAAATCCAGGCAAACCCCTATTTAAGTCCCAAACCTTAAGTATGAGAAATATTGATGGCATGCATTCGGATGTGTGCTGTCTGTAGTTGTCCAATTACCCCCTTCCCATTGTTTAACCTGTCCCACCCTTTCTTGTCCCCCTTCTTCCCTGAAGTGTTGTTCATTCTCCATTCCCATAATGCTCTAGTGGTTTCCAAGGGAGACACAGGGGCCCTCAGTGTCCTCTTAATAACCACCACACACTTTAAATACACAAACACACGGTCCCCAAAACCCTCCACATCTGCAACCCGATTCCAGCTTCCCACCCTCTGTCCGAGTCGCAAGACACCGAGCAAACCCCTTGTGCCATGTCCACACGCAACACTTTGCGCATGTCTATTGTGATGTGTGTTCACCGGAGGGCTGATGGCGGTAGAAGGAGAACAGTCTTATAACATATGATGCTATCTCTGACTGTTTTCTAAACTAGGTGTCAATTCACAACAGGCTTCAGACGTACCAGCTCAACGCGGCACTGCAGAGCCCTGAGCGCACCGCCCTTCTCAACCACCAGAGGGAGCTCTTCCAGCAGCCTCCGTTGCAGTGCGCCAGCCCCACACCCTCACACTCCTACCAGCCCATAGCCCTGGCCGAGATACGACCCGACACGCTCATCCAGTGCCAGCAAATCGTCAAGGTCATCGTCTTGGACAAAGGCAGTCACGGATGCATGGAGGCGTTCCTTAGCCAGAGCCCCACTCATCACCAGCTCATCCAGTCTGTCGTCTCCACACCAGTGCGCTCACCTGATGGCGGAGTCAACCAGGGGGGGAATGATGGTTCACAACCGCCCTTGCCTCCACCGCCACCACCATATAACCACCCTCACCAGTATATACCCCCAGATCCCCGCCTTGCACTGCAGAGGACCCCAAGTGGCTCTCGTAGCCTTATATAGAGTTCAAACCAATAACTATAAAACACTCCTGGTGCACTTTTGACAGTATTTATCTACGTATATACATGAAAGAAATATAATGAAAAAACGTTATTAATATGCATATATTTAAGGTAAGAGACATGAAGACTTTATTGACTTTGCAGATATGTGAAACAACCAATACGGAAATACGATTTACCTAATTGCTGTGTATTTTGAAACGTTATGTAGTTTTATCAAATTTATATAACAGGTCTCGTCTTTCTGGACGCGCTCTGAGGTTATATCGTTGAGTACTTGTTCTTGACAGGATTTCTCTGGTGCATTTTGTTATAGACAAAATGATTTCACGAAATAATGTGACAATTCCACCGACACTTGCTTTTGTGCAGGAGCTGGTTTTACGTGTAAAATCACCCTTTTTGGCTTTTATTATCCTACTGATGAGTCTATTTAGTGCGTGTGTATGCTTTCGACTGGAAAATGATATATGTGCCAAAATGAGGACTCCCTTCTCCGTGGACTTTTTGCACTGTTGAATGCTTAGGGCTAGAGCAAACATATGCTTAAATCAACGATCATTTAGATTCCCTCTAGGTAGACAGACATTAAAAAAAGAAGAAGAAAAAAAAACCTTTTAAGTGATACCATTAGCCACAAACTGTTTCATCCCCCACTTCTCATGTGGCGATGTTGTATTCCTGTGAAATGTGAATTACTTCCTAATTATCACCTGTCTTTGAAAATGTATTTTATGTCACTCCTTTTAACTGATATATCTGTGTAAATTGAGAATGTAGAAAGTATTAAGGTTCTTTCACATGACTTGTGTCAACATTCAAGTCAAATACTGCAATGCGCCTAGCAAAATTAGGATGATTTCAGTTTTGATTGGCTTCTGATCTTTTTAAACATAACCAACGATTAGCAGACTTGTCATGACTTATCATGTGAGCAGTGCCAATGCAAAAATGAAAACAAGAAATGTTCTACAAGATAACATAATTTGCTATTGGTGTCCAAATATAGCACTATTTATTTGCATGTGCTTTCTTTATTGTTTTAGTACCTGATACATTAATTCCAGCGGACTTCCACAATATGGTATGCTTTATTAGGACAGTACAGCGTAGCTTCACCACTGTGATCCAGTGGCTTGACTTCAGTTGACTGAATAAGTATAAATGGTTGTTTATGAAACTTTTCTCCATCGTTTGATCATTATTTGAAAACGCATGGCTGCCGTGATCTCTAAAAAATTTACAGTTGCAAGCAAATAGCATGAACTTTTTGGAAACTACTCATATTCTATAACAAGCATAATTTGGATAGAAGAGACAAACATAATTGAATTAATTTAAATGCACATGGCACTTTACCAGCTCATTTAGTGTGCATTTAACCTGGATTTTGGGTGGTTTGTGAATGAGAGGTTTTTGTGCCGAAATATCGGCATTATGCTAACTGTGTAGTGGAATTTCTGAAGTGCCAGCAATGTTTCTATGATGTAGCGGTGCAAACAGTGGGACTTTTATCCTGTTTAAAGCTCAAATATGTGTTACCTCTTCCGTTGGCTTTCACTGTGTATTTACTACCTAGCAAGTTCGTAAAAAATGCTTTTGCCTTTGAAGGTCAAAGTTCATAGAGGGTTGTGTTAAAGCCCTGACACGAGTCATGTGAAAGGACCTTTTATGTGTGGCAACGTATCACGGCTCAATGACGGAAAAAAGAGCCAGTCACAGCCAGCGAATGGCTATAGTTCTCATGCTCAGGAATTTCAGAGAGTACCTGAAAGAAGATGGAGATCTTTTAATGCTTGTACTTGAACTTTATGTAGCAACTTGGAACGTATAAGGCCCTTGTGAAAAGGCCATTTGATCCCAGCAACCATCTTTGGACAATGTGTGTTTGTCTGACAGAATGTTACATCACTGTCATCACATGACGCAGACAATGTAACATGGTCTCATAGTGTTATTCCTTCATCAATATTCGCAGCTATATAAAGCGCCCAAGAGACACCCTTCAGCACCATCAAACCTATCTCTGCCGTTTGACTCCTAAAACTCTTGTCTGAAGCTTTTCGAGAGCCTTGAGTGACACTTGAAACATCAACTGAGATGCACATTGTTGGCACAAAACACTTTAACCTGAATGTTTGTCTGGCTTGATCTGATTTTATCAGCTGAATGGAAAACCGATCGATGGTTTATTTTTGTTTTGCTTGTATGTAGCTATCATATGTCAGCATATAAAGCAGTAATGAATTAGCACCGATAAATGTTAACTACCCACCATTTCTGATAAAGGTTGTCATCAACATAAACATTTAAAGTCAACATGAAGCATAATTCACCACCTATTTTGCTTCCACAATGTGACGTGTTAATGATGTGTAAAGTGAAAAATAATATTTAAAGAAAAATCCAGGAATAAAAATTGGATTGGATCATGAAAAGTGAATGGAATAATGAAGCCAGACATAAATTCGGGTTTGCCAGCACTCCAAGGGACATGGAGGCTAAAGGTGAAATTCACCCTCGAGAGCAAATCTGACATTGCCTAAATAGCTATTTGGCTGTTGCCCCTTACAACTGTGGTGATATTATCTGGGGAAAAGAAAGTAATTTCAGAGGCACATAAGCCAGGAATGTGTATTAACTGGATTTCATGTTGACTTTAAGCTGTATTATTTATTGTAACACCATCGATGTGTCATAGGTAGCTGTGTGTCCTATTTCCTTATTCTTATATGATTGTGTGTTTGTTTCATAATTATATTGCTGCTGTTTGGAGCTCCCAATCTGATCTTCATTTCCTCTTCTCATTGTGTCTTTAGTTCCATGTATGGGGATGATTTGGGATGATGAACACCAGATCTTTCATATACTGTACATTGGTGAGAAACTCAACACATGAGTTTATTGCACAACCTGGAAATCAGCAAATTGTCCTCTCTTCTTAATATATGCTCCAATTAATTCTCAATGAATGAATAGTGCATTCTTTTAGTTAAAGGTCATTTTAGTTTTAGGTCATTCCAAAATGGAAATTCTGTCATTATTTAATTTTGTTCATATCAAACCCTGTTGTTGTCAGAATAATAATTACAACAAAAAATAAAATGTAACTGTGACTTTGTCACAGAATTGTTACTTTATATCTCTCAGTAATTGTGACTTTATTTCTGTTTTCATCAATCCAGGCTAATTGTGAAAATGTACATGTGACAACATTTCTGGAAAATTATGCTATGTTGCATCTTTGGGCGTTTAATGTCACTTTTAAAGTAAAATGTCCAGCATGTTCAATTTTCTCCAAAACAGATGAACACGATTGTGCCAACAGTTTATTACATTGGTTGTATTTCTGCAGTTTGGAAATGGAATGTCTGGTGAGTGGTGCTAAACGTTTAATAATTTTGTTGCATTGCGTACCACCTACACAAAAACTTACTCAAAACTGAACCGATAATATTCAAACATGAGTTTAAAATGCCTTTCCTGAAGCAACCATGCAGTGTGAGCTCTTTTATCACGTGTCGTGGCTTGTGTTTAACATAGTAGAGAAAATGCGCAAAGAACCACACAGATAAGTATTTTTTAGTCTATAATGTGCCCCGTAATAATTTTGGTGAAAAGAAATGAAAGTTGTTGGGGTTTTACTGACACTGGTGTTCATTTTAGCTGAAAACTGCAGTTAATTGTACGTAGAAGCACATTTTCCCAATGAGCTTGTGTTGGTGTCTACACAATTGTATCAGAAAGGTCATTGTGAATATTCTTCAAAATATCTCCTGCATACAAAATAATAGCAAACACAACATGACGGTGTGTAAATGATGACCGAATCTTTTACAGATCCAGCCTTGGAATAACAGCCAACTGTCACAGAGATCTATTATTCTCCTTTATCAAAAATTTCAACAGCAGCTTAGTCTGGAGAATAAACATAGGTGAATTGCACAACCAGCGGCAAAAATGGTGAAAGAATCAGCGCTAGATTCCTTTCTATTAAATACTGAGTGACGGGAGTTCACTTTTTGTCTTTCTCTTTCCGTAGCCTTGCATTTGGCCCCCGAGGGAGTTGGCGTGGAGGTGATGGAAACAGGAAGCCAGATAAATTGTGCATGACCCTGGTTTTGAGGAGTTTATTATGCTTGAGCGAATGTGCCCTGGCTAGCAAATGAGATGTGATCTAACCCAAAAGATGAGTGTTGAATTAAAGCCCTTCACACAACCAAAGGCTACGATGCTAACACTAACCTTGGTTTAGCCTGCAGAAGGGCTGTTGCAATGGTGCGTTATGCTGCCTTCAAGTCCTGTCAGAATGATGGTATTTATGAGATGAGTGCAAATGAACGGCACCACAATATTGTAATCATCATTAGTTTGTACGCTAAACTTGTTAATGTGTTGTTGATGAAAATAGTCAAAATACTACTCATTTAGCTAGTTTTTGAGATTCATGTGAGATAAAGCCATGGATAAAATACATGGATAAGGCAGCATTTACACACTAATGTGCATCCTTTCACCTTTGTTTTGTAGCAGTAGCGCTAAAAAGCTTTGTTCAGAAGTGAAGACAGGAAGAAAAAAAAAATCTTGAAAGGCCCATTTTATTCTGAACAAAATCACTTGAACACACATCATGTTGTACTTATGATTTCAGAACTCCCAGTAGAACTTGAAGGCAGTATAACATCAAGATTTATTAGCGCTAATTTTGACAGAAAGTTATTGTGTGTGTTAGCAAATTATGTCTTTGAAAGGTAGTCAGTCCCATCATCCAACTGTGAGTTTTACTCTATCTATATTGTAGATGTACACGTTATTAAACATGTTTTCTATCTATTCCAGACCTACACGAGTGGTCTGGTTATTTATTTGCTGTCCTTTTCAGACTGACATGAGTGGTTTGTTGTATCAGCACATGATAAGAGCCTTTTTCAACTTTAATGCAGAGCTATGGATCAACACAGGTCAAAGGTCACTAACAGAGGTCAGCTAACTTATAGTGTCTACTTTTTGCTGTCAGAACTGCTGCTGAAATAGAAGGCAGTAATAAAATATCGCTGCATATTGCTTTTGGTTTTTATACTGCTGCTATGCCCTACTGGATTGTTAGTGTTTGTCAAAGTATGCGAGAATAAAGTAAGACCATTCCTCTCAAGACATTCTTATCAATTACTAATATTTTCAAATCACTAACCTTTAAATTACATGGCTGAATGACATCTATCTATATAGCTCTATTAATGTGTATATGTTGAAGCATCAGTTTTTGTTTTCTTTATTGAATTTGTAACCAATTCACAAAATCTCTACAAATAGAATCCTCAAAATAAAAGTCCCCTTTGTAGCTTTGGTAACACTTAATATAGACGTTCAGAGAAGATACATAGATATATATGCTGTCAGGCCTTTAAAGTCATGACTAATTTTTTGTTGACTGAATAATTGAGAGTCGAATGGAATGAACAGACTGTGCTAATTCCCATAGCCTTGTTTCAAATTAAATATGTTGGCTGCTGTAACATTGTCTATTATAGTGTAATGTATTTACAAGCCTGCTCAGAAACAGTTAAATTATGTTCAGTAGCATCACTTAGTTCTTACTACACTTTAACATGAATACTGAACGTTAAAATGGTGAAATGGTAATGTTCTAAAATATACCCATTTTATACATTAATACAAAGTTTGAACCTAAAATCAGAAAAATTTGAACCTAAAAAAAAAACTTCTGTAGTTAATTTTGCTCAAAAAATTGTGACAAGAACAATCATACGTGGCCTTCAAAATTAGCCACTATAATGCTGAAATCAAGAGAAACACACCACTAAACACATGCATTCACTCACCATCTTGAGGTAAATACTGTGAGAAATTTTATATAAAACAGGTATGCAACAGTTATGTAGACCTTCCAATCAACTGCCTGGACTGGATCTAGATTTATACTGATCACTGAAATTGTCAGTCACTGAAATTGCATTCTCCACTGAAGACAGACACAAGTACTGCAACCCCTCACATTACATTATGCAACATCAGAGAGGCATGTACGGAAATAAAATGGGAGAAAAACAGTCAGACGAACATGTGTATAGTCCACTTCCATCTGTTGTAGACTCTCCAAGAGACAAAAAGTATGGGAGGAAAAGTTATTTTTCCGCTGGTCTTTAATGTCCATTGCACAATCTCAGACAGAAGCTTCATCTGTACTTGATGTCTGTGTGGATTGTTGTGTGGGATCATTGGTTTCCGAGGTTGTGAGCTCAGTGGGTTCGGTCATCTTATGCCAACGCTGAGGAAAAAACAATAGTCAATGAAGGAAGTTTGTTTGCAATTTTGTTTAGGAGGAAGGAGGAAAGAGGGAAGGAAGTTTAGTAGAAAGTAAGTTCATTTGGGAGTAAATTTGTTATTTCAGACGGCAGGAAGTATGCAAGTTTGAAAGGAAGGAGCTTCGTTTGTTTGCAAGTTTGTAAAGAAGAAAGCAAGAACTATACACAGGTTTGTTTGGAAGGAATGAGGAAAGGAAGACAGGTAAGTTTATAAGGGAACAATACATTTGAATATTCAGACATTTGTTTGCAAGCTTGTTTTGGAAGAAAGAAAATTTCAAAGGAAGTTCAGGCAAGAAACATGTAAGTGCTTTCAGAAGGAAGGAAGGAAGTACATTTCACTATTCAGAAGTTTGTATGGAAGTTGGTTTGGAAGGAAGTTTTAAAATAATTTTGGAATGAAGTAGGAAGGAAGGGTTTTTTATAAGGAACAAAGTACATTTGGAACTTCAGAAGTATGTTTGAAAGCTCAGAAGAAACGAAGGCAGGAACTATGCAAATTCGTACAAAAAGGACTAGCAAAGGGTTGTTTGCAAGTTTGTTTGGAAGAAAGGAAGGAAGGAATGAAGTTTAGAGGGAAGGAAATACATTTGAATATTAAGACGTTTGCTCATTTGTTTGGAAGAAAGGAAGTTTTGAAGAAAGTAGGGAAGGAAGGGGATTTACAAGGAAGGCAACGAAGGCAACAACTTTACAGGCTTTTCAATGGTTTGTTTGCAAGAAATTTTCAAAAAGAAGGAGGAAAGGGAGGAAGTAAGTTTATTAGAAAGTACATTTGAATATTCAGAAATTTGTTTGGAAATTCATAAAGAAAAAAAAAATGCAGGAACTATTCAAGTTTAGAAGGAGTGAATACATTTTGAAATTCAGAATTTTGTTTGCCTGTTTGGGAAGAAGGAAGTTTGCAAGTTCAAAAGGAAGGAGGTTTGGAAAGAAGTAGAAAGGGAGTTTATAAGGAAGTACATTTTGAAGCTGTATGGAAATTCAAAAGGATGGAAGGAAGGAAGCAGGGCAGGAAGGACACTGTGACAAAAAAAAAAAAACGTTAGATCAGAAACATTAAAATCAGTCTTGCCTGTCGGATGCTGCCTTTGGTAGAGAAGAACATATAGATGACGTAACCGGGTATTAAAATCATGGAAGAGAGGGACATTAACCAGCCGATGCCCTGACCCCAGGTCGGGTACACATACTTCCCTAGTGTCAGAGGAGTCATTTCTATTGCACTGAATGTGAAAACACCCTACAAACAGGAAACACAGAAGTCAATTCAAACATCAGTTCATTAAAGTCTGTGTAAATCAATATTAATGTAAATGTGTAATTACATGAGAGTTTGTCACACCACACACACAAAAAAAGTGTTATTAACCACCCAGCCAAATTTAAAAAATAAAAAAGGGTAAGCAAATAAAATAAGGTATCAAAATCTTGAAAAAATAAGTGGTATTCTGAGCGGGCAAACCACTGATGCTAATGCGCTCTAGTTATTTGGTGTGTTCGACTTTAAGCAGTGCTGCGCACACCAATCAGTGTTTAATATCAAAGTAGAGAGCTCTCTATAAGCTATGCTTCAAGTCGAACACACCTCTTACAGTGTTTGGGAAGGGGCCATGCTCAATGGCTCCAGTGCATCACCGAGACATGTTTTCAGGCCCACCCAAAAATTCCTGAACACAGAAATGGTGAAAAACTGTTCAACGGTCTTACTCCACAATTCAGTACTAGATAGTTCACAGTCTTTTGACTTTTGATTTGTAATGTGTTTAGAAACAATTCTCTGAATTGCTTTTACGGTGACTTTAAAGACATGGGCATTTACTGGATAATCAATCACTCAATTCATACAGTTGAATGAAAGGATAAAAGGAGTGACAAAACATTTTTGTCTCTTTGGGGCTGTTAGGACATTTTATATTAAACAAACTGCATGCTATTTTGATTATTAAAGGGGTCATGGGATGCCCATTTACCACAAGTTGATATGATTCTTTAGGGTCTTAATGAAAAGTCTGTAACATAGTTTAGTTAAAATTTCTCAATGGTAGTGTAAAAAACAAATTTTTTACCAAGTCAAAAACAGCTCGCAGTTTTGTAGCATTTTCCTTTAAATGCTAATGAGCTCTGCTGACCCCGCCACATGCCATTAGGTCGTAAAATCTATCTGGTGTCAGGGTTGCCATGGTAACCAGGGTCCTGGGCCTCGTTCACAGACAACTTGGGGTGTTACGCATTTCGGGGGAAGGGTCCATAGGTCCTCATATGGCTTGTTAACTGAGGGGTGTTACAGAGTATTTGTTAAATATAGCTAACAAAACATATATTGTGTGTTTGATTGGTCCAGACGCTACAATAATAACATGTTAAGTTCACAGCCCATAATAGTCTCTAAGTTTATTCTCATTGCTTGCAGGTGAAGTACTTACCAAGCAGATTATTGGAGTAAAGTAAATCCAGCAATATTTCCAAAAGCCACAAGGCTGATAACCAATCATATCTTCAATATTTTCATAGAATTTATCTGCGCCTAAAGAGAGAGAAGAGATGGATATCTACAATGATCAAGCAAGCTAGATCTACTAGTAAGAGCTCCTTCTTCCATCAGTAACCCTTGTTCCAATACATACTTGGAACTAGACAGGATTCAGGAACCCAGCATATTAACATTCCCATATGACTCCCTCCAGTTTTCAAGTAGTGTCAGAGATTTTCAAGTAATTTTGTCTTGTACCAATAGTTTATAAATGTAAACACAGTATGTAGTTACAATACCCAGTAGTTAAAATAGTGCACTTACAGTGGAAGTATTTAAGTTGTATTTAACCAAGATTATTTCTTTAACAACTGGAAGAAGGTCAGCTTGAACTGTTCAGTTTTAGAAACTTCACTTCACATTTACATCGAATATATGTTCATAGTATAGGAGATATACCATAGAACCAGGAAATGGAGATTGTCTCAAAGAAGACCAGGAACAGGAGACACATTCCACTGGCCGAATAGTAGTCAAACAATTTAAACACATATAAGCCGCCCTAAAACAAAGAACACACACATTACTATTAGAAACTCAAGAAAATAGTCAATCGTCCTACACAATAAAACAGAAAGGTCTTCAGGTGGTAATCTTTACCTGGGTGATGCTGGAGAAACCAATGACAAAGGATATAATACAGACAATGAGGATGAACAGTTTCTTTCTCTTCCTCAGGACTGTGGGATATTCATCCATTAGAGCTGTTATGAAGCCTTCCACTGTACAAAACTGTCACAGACAAGTGTAAAAAGTGTAAAATAAAAAGCGTTAAAGTGTTGCAAATCATGTCTGAGCAATTTAATTTAGTAAATAATTGCCATTTCAGTAGTTTAGTAGTTAGTTATTTAACAGTATCTAACAGTAATTAGTTATTTTAGAACTAGGGTAAGTAAATAAGTAAGTAAATAAATATATATATATATATATA
>NW_015540943.1:307039-307693 GCF_001515605.1 Sinocyclocheilus anshuiensis
CACTGACCTGCGTTCGAGCAGAGGGTGCGTGGGTAGTCCGTTGGTTCGTCCTCCCGATCCGCCCACTGCTGCTCACTAGCGAGAGAGGAGGGTGAGTGTGATACGGCTCTGGATCGTCCACAACCCCCCGTTCCCTCAGGGGACCCAGAGAAAGAAGAAATTGCTCTTTTGTCGGGAATTTGGGTACCACTGACAGCGACGAGCGGGCTGAGGCGCTGCCACCGGCGGCCGGGTGGAAGCAGCAGCTGCACGCCGGGGCAGGATGTACCTGATGGCCTCAGTCTGCTTTTGGGCAGCGGAGAACTGCTGGGCGAAGTTGCGATCTCATCATGCACCTCCGGGAAGAAAGACACTGGCGTGGGGCCCTGAGAACCAGCGCACGCCACCCCGAGAAACCAATCGTCCAACCTTGAGGGTTTGGGATAGCCATCATTTCCGGGTCCGTCTCCGGCACCGCTGACCGCCCAGAGGGCGGCAACGCTGACCGTCCACCAGCACGAGAGCCCAGCGAAGAGCGTGCTTGACTGTAGTTTTTCTCACTACTGTAGGAAGGTCAGGACCAGAACGATAGAACCGCTCTGCTCTGAAGCGAAAAGCTGAATATGCGCTGCATCTGCTGCCTACTTATACTCACGCTGTGATCAGCAGCAGCTG
>NW_015540943.1:307772-312059 GCF_001515605.1 Sinocyclocheilus anshuiensis
TCCCTCTAAGCGAGATCCCAATTCGTCGGTCATCCGACATGACGTCGAGAGTGACCGACTGAAAGGGAACTGGTGTTACAATTGGAGTACTTTATGATATTCATGGAGTTACTGATTTTTAATACAAACTAAACATGAAAAATAATTGCTCATACATGTTTAAAGTTTCCACATGTTCTCTATCATGTTAGCTAAAATAGCTGTGTGGTCTTTTTGAAGAGAATGTAGTTTAAGTGACGAATGGTGCTCAAACGTAGTTCAGGCAGACCACGGCATGACAGCCAGCATCAGCTGAAGCTCAGTTGATTGTAACTCCTCCCACTACAATTAAATAAGATATATAAGTTCATCCGTACTTGCCTTAGTCTGTCGCACAGACATGCGATTGCCCCCCTCCATCCCCAACTCCTCCTTATGGAGGCAGCTCGATATTGTCCAGTCTTATTTACGGACCTGTATCACTTCTGCATGGAATTTTATATCTGTTGCTTACAAAAAATTCTGGTAATTGCATTAGGTTTCAGGGGTTTCAAACCTCAGTGAGGTTTGCTTGTGGACAGCTCAGAATCTGAACCCTTCAGAGCAAAGCCTGCTTCCAAAATACCTCTACAGGACCTCTACAATAATCTCAATCAAACAGAATGGTCCTGACTGAACTTATTTTAATGTGCTGAGTTCTCTTGTGATCTTTGGCATTACTTTCACCTACCTAACACAACAAAACTAAAGTAACACCACATGAATAATTTATAACTTGTTTAGTTTTAATCATTAAAAATCATTAAGCTCTGAAATCTATAGAAGAATAATGGTGAAATGCTGCTAAATGTAGCACCATTAGAGGAGTATTGTGGGTTCAATACAAGCTCTATCAATAACTCTATGGTCTCTGAGGCATCATGTCAACTACTAAAAACAATAACTTAGACTCTTCAAATAGATTATAACAATTTTTTTTTTCTTTCTCGACAGTCACCTTTATCATATGTATGCATGTGTAAAATACCTGACTGTCCAATCCCAGCATCATGAGCATTGAGAAGAAGAGAATAGCCCAGAGTGAAGACATGGGAAGCTGTGTGACAGCTTGCGGATAGGCCAGAAATGCCAAACCAGGACCTGATATTGAACCACAAACCAACAAACACCATAAGTGTCAAGATGAGTCCACTTTCACCATATCACTATAATATTACTCATATTACTTTAATTAAAGCGCATTTTAAATTTTAAGTAATATTTTTTTACTTATATTATATTACTTATATTTTTTCATTTTTTAAAGTAATACACTTATTTTGATTTGCTGACTAACATACTGAAGCATATGTGAAGTACTTTGCATGTAATTTTAACTAATGTTTTATTCAATATTACATTTAAAATGTACTAAATTGCTACATCATTACAACATTTAAATGCATGGCATACATTCAGCAGTACACTTTAACCATATTTCAAAGACAAAAAAGTTGTTATGAAATTATATATACAGATATACTTTAAGTCTACTGTTTGTATAATTGCATTTAATATAAATTTAAACTGTAATATTTTCATTTCATTAACATGCAATTACGTGACAGGAAGTATTACATTCAGTTAAAACAAAGTGTATTAAAAAGTGTAAACGTATACAAAAGTGTACATCTTTTTGCAACAATGAAATTTGATAATGTCTGAGAGACATAATGACCTGAAGCAGCCAGTTCTTCAATGGGTCTCTTTGTGATGTATGACATGAAGCCCACAATGGAAAATATGACGATCCCAGCAAACATACTGGTGCAGGAGTTAATACAGCACACAATGATAGAATCTCTACAGAAGGAGCAATAATGAAGTCAACTGAATCACAAGACAACAAAGGTACAGTGTAAACTGAACAGAATTTCATAGAAAAGGCACTGTGTTAAAGACAGTTTTTCACATCAGATTGTATGAAATGTAATCATCATAAATGCACAATTTCTGTACATTTGGACAGAGACTAGTAGTTCTTACCTGTAGACATTATTGTTGTAGGAGTTGTAGCTGCCCAGAGCAATGAGAGAACCTAAACCCAGACCATAAGAGAAGAAGATCTGAGTGGCAGCATCCAACCACACCTGAGAAGAAATTTGACATTTGAAATGAGAAATATTGATAGTACCAGAAGTTAGAGAACAGGGAAATGTCTGTAAAATATTTCCATAGTTGTTCAGTAAAATTACATTCTCTGTCGACTTTTTAAAAGTATGCTAAAGTGTACTTCTTTTTTACAAGAGTGTACATTCATAAAAAGGGATTAAGCTTTATTGGCATCGATATATACAATTGTACAATTCAGCGTCTATCCTTAATGAAAAGCGTGTATAGCTTTGAATTAATGTTCTATGAGTATCTATGACTTAACAGCATTGCTACTACAGTTTAGTTACTCCCTAAAAAAATGCAAACATGCCTCTCATCAGGTTTTTGTGAATGTTCTTAAAATATATAAAGATGTTTGAAGATCTCAGATTCAAGAATTCATCATTTAATACATCAAATTTCATTTAAAATAAAATCAAATTAATTTCAGTATGTTTAATTTTACCTCAGATTTCAATAGCTTGTTGAAGTCTGGGGTGACATAGAAGAGGACGCCGTCTAACGCTCCAGGGAGAGTGACTCCACGGAAAAACAGAATAAAGAGCATGAAGTAAGGATACGTGGCGGAGAAATACACCACCTAATGAGGACAGGAGATAAATGAAGAGAAAGAGAGAGAGTGTCATAGAGTAAATAATTTTAAAGTAGGTATAGAGGACAACATTATTAAATTGTTGGTGTAATGCTTTCACTGGCTTCTGTTTGATGATCGGTAGGAACACAGTTTTGCTGTGTAGGATAATGATTGCCCTTAATTAGTGATGTCCATCAAGGTTATAGACCGCCAGAAAATGTATTTGTTCTTGCCCGGTGCAAGGATCACATTAAAATTCAATTATCCTCAGAGAAAGAGCAGATAAAGAGAGCAGTTTTCCTTTCTCGCCAGGGAAAATAAATAAATAAATAAAATAGCTTACAATTTAATGTGAAGACATGTCCGTTGGCTACTCATCAAAGTGCTTAAACTGTGCAATTTATGCACCACTTATGTTGCCAAATGAACTTGGAAAAATAATGCATAAAATACATAATAAAAGCTTTTTTATTTTATATATCTAAAAAGTAATGAGATTAAACTAAAAAAAAAAACAGTTACATCCAGTAGTGTTTCTGAAGAGATCCAGCACAAACTCTGCAAATAAAAGTCAGAATCAAATTCTTTCAAAACAATGTTTTTTTCTTCTATAGATTATTATTATTTTTTTTTTTTTTTTAATGAAACAACACAGTTACATAAAACATACTTTAAAACTCCAAGAAGTCTACTGAGCTATGATAAAGCAATCTCTGAGTAATATATTTTTCCTCTGAGATTGTCCGGAAATGGAAGAACAAAAAGATTCCAAAAGTAAGTTTGAGAATACATGAGATGAAAGAGAAGGCAAATGAGAAGACAAGTATGCAAAGGGGATGAAAAGCGATTAAAGTTTGTTTTTAGAAACAATTCTGGGGTGTCGTATGAAAAATGGAAAGATTATCGGCAGTCACACCTTCCCCGTCCACTCCACTCCTTTCCAGATTGAGAAATAGACAAGAATCCAAGACAATGCTAATGTTCCAACCAACGGCCAGCGCAATTCCCCTGGTTCCTCCAAACCTTTTGTTAACTGATGCATGTTCCTCCTATAGAGTAAAGAAATATTTAGTTAGACTGTCATTTAACATGTGCTTTTGTTGAAACAGTTTAACAAATTTGCATACGTTCAAACGAGTTATGAGCTATATGAAGTATGGAAGAGGTGAGGAGTTATTCATAATGTAGAAAGAGCAGTGTGAACATTTTTCTAAATATATTATTTTTTTGTGTTCCATGGATGAAAGTGTTGAGGTAAAGTACATGATAACAAAACAAAACAAAAAATATTCTCAATGGAATCAGAAAAAAAAGTGCTTTAACCAGCTCAGACAGGAAAATAACTACTCGATCAGTGCAACTGGATTTTAACTTACAACTTCATTAAATATTTGACAAAAATATTAATATCACTATTGTAGTGACTCACTCCCAGAACTCAGTGACGGCACTGGTCAGGTTGGTGGTGTCCATCAGACTGTAGTTGGAAAAGCAGCGATCAGTGTTCCAAGGGTTATCACAAGTTTGCCATGGTAACTCCTAGAGAGAGAGAAGGAGAGAGAGAGAGAGAGAGAGAGAGA
>NW_015540943.1:312114-340650 GCF_001515605.1 Sinocyclocheilus anshuiensis
AGAGAGAGAGAGAGAGAGAGAGAGAAAGAAAGAGTTTGTGTGAAGTTTTGGAAAACCCTTGTGGGTAGTAACACTTTAGTATAGGGACCAATTCTCACTATTAACTAGTTGCTTATTAGCATGCCTATTATTAACATATTGGCTGTTTATTAGAACTTATAAAGCACATATTCTGCATGACCATATTCTACAGCCCTAATCCTACCCAATACCTAAACTTAACAACTACCTTACTAACTATTAATAAGCAGCAAATTAGGAGTTTATTGAGGCAAAAGTCATAGTTAATGGTTTGTTAATAGCGAGGATTGGTCCTTAAAATAAAGTGTGACCAAAAAAAAAAAAACTCTGTACTTGCAGATATTACAATATTAATTAAATAAAGCCAAACAGTTGATGGTCCTCACTGAAAAAAATACAATGAGGACTATCAACTGTTTGGTTACACCAGGGCTGTGTCCGAAAGCCTAGCTGACTTGCAGCCTCGCTGCCCTATCAGGCAATAACTTTGCAGGCAGCATTTCTGCACAAAGTCACCTCATGAAACTGATTTCGGACAGGCTTCTGAGGCAGTGTAACAGTTTAATGATGTACAACGAAATATAATGAGTTTATAACTAAATGAATATTTAATTACTATAATACTGATTTATATGCTATAAATTTGACTGCATCATATAATAATGCTGTTAATAGTGTTCATCATCTGTTTGATTATGTCTTTAATTGATTTTTCTGTACATTTCTGCCATATGTACATTAACTGACAGTCATAACGATTTGTATCTTTAAAAGCGCTGTACAAATAAACTTGAATTGAACTTGAATTGAATTGAAGTTCTTGCTAGAACTAACATCAAAAGTGCAAAAAGTTAGTCAGAAATACACATTTGCACACAAACGAACCACCAAACGCAACTTTCAAATGCCTTCTTTATTTTTTAGCTCAACCATCATGAAATGGAATGCACAGGATTGTGGGATATCAAAGGCAGCGAAGGATGCCTTTGATATGCTGCCTTCAAAAATTGATCAGATGACGGTATTTCATGAGACAGGAAGTGAAGCTAACTTTGGATTCGGACGTGCCTTGATGCCATCCTACATTGGAATGCGTCCTCCGAAGGCAGCATTTTAGAGCTTTCGGACGCAGCCCATGGGTAGGCAAGTTCGGTCCTAGAAAGCCACTGTGCTGCAGAGTTTAGCTTCAACCCTAATCAAACACACCTGATCAAGCTAATCAATGTCTTCAGGGTTACTAAGGCTATAGGCTTTTTCCAGGGTTGGAGCTAAACTCTGCAGGACAGCAGCTCTCTAGGACCGAACTTGCCAACCCCTGGGTTACACACATCCTTCAAAATACCTTATTTTGTGTTCAGCAGAAGAAAGACATTCATTCAGGTTTGGAACAACTTCAGCGTGAGTAAATGATGACAGAATTTTCATTTTTGGGTGAACTATTCTTTTAAGTGTTCTTAACGAGGCTTTAATAACACATTTATGACGATGCTTCTTAACATACTTATACTTAATTTATAAATGCACTCTGCAATGTCAAATGCTTCACATTAAAGTGCATTTTAAATTATGTTTCAGTTATGTTTTTGTCATGCTTTAAAAATACAATCAGTAATTGATTAGAATTTTAACTGTAGTGTTATGTCAGACTCTTGTGTTTTGTTCCCCACGTGCTCCATGTCCTGGTTTTCCCCCATGTTCCTCCTATGCCCTTATTTGGTGCTTCCCGTTCCTGTCCTTATTATTGTTTCATTAGTTCAAGGTGTGTCTCGTCATCCCATCGTCTAGTCATGTGTATTTATAGTGTTTCCTGTTTTGAGTTTCCTGGTCCGGTATTGTTATGTCAACCTCCACTGCTATGTGTGTTTTCCTGGTTCCCTTGATTTCATTAAAGTCTCCTTGTTGATGTACTCCACGTCTCCTCGTTCCTCGCTCCGCACTCCCTCATAGTAGCGAACGTGACAGAATACCGGACCAAGACAGTAAGCGGCGCCCCTTTTCCCCGTGTTTGTTTTTCGTTTTTTTATTTGGTCCTTCCCGTTCCTGTCCTTATTAATATCATTTGCTGCAGGTGTTCCCTCATTAGTTTCCATGATTTAAGCCCTGTGTGTTTCCACGTCTAGCGTGCTGTCTTAAACATTGATCCCCGTTCCTACGTGTGTTCCTTGTTCCCTTTGGATGAATAAAGACTGTTATAGTAACTGTCCTGCATTCTCCTTGTTCCTCGCTCCTCACCGTAGGCAACATCGTGACAGTTAACTGTAGTTAATTCAATATTACATTCAAAGCTAATACTTTTTAAATGTACTAAAATGTGACTTAATAATTGCGCAATTACAAATACATTTAAAAACATGGCATACAAGTTTCAGTTGACATAACATTACAGATAGTTTACCATACATGCTTGTTAGTCAATTTGACAGTAGAAAGACAATAGAAGTAATTATGAAATTACACAAAAAAATGCACTTAAGTCCTAATTAAGTCGGTCAAAAAAGCACTCTTAAGTTCAGTCCAAAAACATAACATTCAGTTTACAATTATAGTACATGCTTTTAGATTTTTTAAATATTATTTCCGTAATAAGTACTCTTTTTAATAGCGTACCAATGTGTGCTACTTTTTCCATGAGGGTAAAATGAAGGGGGAACATGTCATTTTACATTTTCTGAAGAAAATTAGTGGTGTTTGCTTGTGCACAACTCACAATGCTAGTGGTTAACATGCCATTACAACGGTATGTAGTTGCTACACTCTCTCTCTAAAAAAAATAACAAAAAAAAGAAGAAGCTGTCACTGTCACAGCAAATAGTGACAGCTTTTGTACCTTTTTTACTGAATAATTATAAGGTAATCTGAGTGGTTTACTTTGTGATGCTATACAGAGGTCTGTTAGGTTTGTTAGGTCACTAATAGTCACTAGATGGTTTTTAGTTGGTTACTATGCAGCTGTTTAGGTTTACTGTGCAGGGTTTATGGTAGTTACTGGGCATTGCTATGTAGTTTCACCATGTTCTGAGTAGTTATTAGCGCCACGTGCTATTGTGGTTAGGTGAGTCACTTAGGTGTAGGTTGCTAGGTGGATTCTAATGTGTTCTGAATAGAACAGCAGAAAAAAGTATTTGTATTAGAGGTTTGTTTAGGTATCTCCAAGTATGAGCAGTCGTATAGTGATACTTGCTTGGCAAACACCACCATGTGAAGAATAAAGTTAAAGGATAAAGCAAAATGCGTAAAGCAATGAATGGCGAATGAAAATCATTAAAAAGTAATAGCACAATGCATTCATAAAACAAAGGCCGGTTTTGTTTCCAATTCCCTCTGCACTGCTTTAGAGATGAGCTCTTATTCCCATGGCAGAAACTGCAGTTATTATTCTGTGGAGCCTTTAAAACACTCTCTAGAGCAAAGACAGAGCCACAGAGAGCTTAAGGGGGTCAAGGAGGCAGAGAGAGATACAGAGAAACAGGGAGGAAGAGAGAGCTTGAAAGAAGCAACAATTCTGAGAAGACTGAGAAATTCTTTGAAAATCTAAGACAAGTGTAGCTGAATTCACTGGGGCAGATAAAGACATGGATGGTGTGGGAAAAAAAACATATAACCTATTTGACCAATGAATGAAATAAAAAAAATAGTTGTAATAGATTTGTAAATGTTAATCAAATTATCAAGAGAACAAAAATGGCAACACATTCTGTGTTAATGTACCATTAGGTTGAGTATTGTAGTTTAATACAAAATACAGCCATTCTGTAAATGCCACACAAAATCAAGCATGCTGCATATTGACAATATGAATCACTAATTAAATAATTTGACTTTTTAAATTATTTTACAATTCAAATAACTTATACTTCTTTTTTTTTATACTGATGAGTAATGTTTAAACGGGGTAGTGAATAAAACATGCTGAATGGTTGAACAGTTTTGAAAGACAGGAAAGACAAAAAGGAATAGATATTTGTGTATTTGCACTTTTTAATTGACACTCACTGCTTTGAAAGAGTTGAAGAGGTAGTACAGAGCCCAGGCGATGATGATGATGTAATAGATGTTGAGCCAGAAGGACAAAACTACAGCAGCCAGACCCACACCTGACACAAGAGGAGTTTAAGAGTTAAACCTCAAATGACACAGCACAACTAATCCAAAAAATATGTTTTGTGCCAAAACACGTAGATTGTAGATGGGAACCCTCATTCTGCCATACTCTTGTGAAATTCTTCCATCATTTTAAGAGAACTATCTAGACACATAGACACAACCTACAATAGCAGCTACCATTTTTTAATTAAAAAAAACAATGGTTGCATAAAAACAAAACGATATCATTTTAGAAAAAATAATGTTTGCTTTTTGCAAAGGTCTCAGTTGGGAAGAAAAAGAGAAAATGGGCATATTTCTGAAGTATATGTGCAAGGTAAACTTATGGGGAGGGTTCTAAAAAGATATGCACTCTAGATGGTGCAGGTTCTTTACATGCATCTACTAGCAATCACATAATTTACTAAGCTGATTGGCTTTTTCTGATTCTGCAACCAGTGAGCTTACTTGTAAGCTCATCCTGCAGTGCATTATTAGAGTCCCCCTGAGACCCTCCACCTCCCCCAGCTCCACATGTCTAGATGCTACAGGATTTATGTATGCCTATTCGTGTGTATATGTGTGTCTTTGGCAGTGGCAAGTCTGTATTTGCTTTACAGCAGCAAAGCAGATCTAGTCTGTAAAGACAAAATGCGTTACCATTGTCATAGCTGTTAAAGTGCTATTCCAAGAGATTTAATGACTGAATTATATTTTGCTTTGTTTAAAGATGAAGTGTGTCATTTCTGTGCTGTTGGAGTCACCAAGCAGAACTGCAAAAATAGTAATAAAAATTTTTAAACACAAACCCCATCTGTCATTGGTTGAACAAACAGATAGTTCTGCCTCAAACTCATGACACTGGCTTTGACTATTTGTTAATATGTATAACCCAGTCAGGCAAAAAACATGTTGTAATTCCATTTGATGGCAGTGCAAAACTTACTGTGAGGCAATAGTACTCCAAATAGCTAATGTGTATAATGTGAATATTTCTCACCTTTCATCATGGGTATTAATTTCCACACTCCTAGCCCCCCCACTGATGTGTACTGTCCTAATGCCGTCTCCAGCAGAAACAGTGGGATTCCAGCAAACACCAGAGTAGTGAAGTATGGTATGAGAAAAGCTCCTAAAAATAATGTAATACAAAATGTACTTGTTAAGGTTTTTAGATTTCAGACTTGTAAAACATCTGCATTAAGATTGAAGTGAACTTTAATACAATCTCCCACCACCTCTTCTATTCATAGTTTTCAGTCATGTGACTGGCTCGAAGTCCTGGAGGGCAAAACATCCATAGAACTGCAGCACGAGCATGTCAATTTTCCATTTGTTTCCAATCCACAAATATTTAGATCACCTCTCAAAAGAATAAAACAAAGATATGTGAACAAAATGCAAGTTTTGACCATTTGCAATCCATATAAAGCACCCGCCGCAATATTTCAATCACTAAAAACAGTGGTATATTCTAAAACGTTTAATGTGAAAAAAAACGTATTCTGCCTTAATGTATTAAAACAGTTATATTAAAAGATCAAATTCAGTTTACACCTTATTGATGATGCATACTTTAAACAGGCAAGTAGATGTGCCTGGAATATGAATGCAATGCGCTAAATTGTTAAGTGTTTTCCTCATAATGGTTTTCTATGGGGAAAAAACAATGAATGTGAAACTTTGCACATTGTGTTTATATTCTGGGTTCATCTGCTTGCCTGTACAAAGTATGCATCATCAATAAGGTGTATACTGCATTTGGCCTTTTAATATCAGTGTCTTAGTAAATTTCTACTTAATGCAATCCTTGTAAAAATAACTGGCGGTCAGTGGATGAAAGCCTTGTTTTAGAAGTCTGCATTCCCAGATTTTTTGCGCAGCGGGATTAAATTCCCGAATAAAACGCGGTAGCGGTCGGTAACTCTGGTGTAATTTGAACGGGAGCGGGCGGTCTAACAATATCCCGTTCCCGAAGTCCATTTAGAACAGTATATCTGTGCTTTATTCTTATTGACCAACGGTACAGCTTGCGCTCAGGACTGTTATGCACGCGCTGCACGCATGCTTTAAACGTCACGCATTTTTGCGTGGTCTGTGCGCAGCATGTGCATAACGATGCTCAGAGCTGTACCGGTGGTAAATATATGGCCCTCAGACAGAACAGGCAGGTTGTCGATGAGTGACAGAGCAGAATAAGGATGGAGCAAAGTGTGGATGCCCTGTCCTTGAAGGACGTTCAACTCGGTTTTGTTTATATTTTGCTTAGCCTATAATTTTAAATGAAAGATGTCGTAGGCTATTTATTTATTTTTCTCTACGACACTTTTCCTATTGTGTTCACAGAAAAATGTCAAACGAATTTAGTATTTTGACAAGACGAATAAAAATAGTTAATAGGCTATTTTTGTACAACCTACATTTGTATTTTTTTTTTCTCTCTGCAACACATTTTTCCTATTGTGTTGTCAATGTTAAACGAATTGTATCCTGACAAGACGAATAAAAATAAGAAATACAATTTTTGTACATTTTTATTTTCTCTGGCACTTTTTTCCTACTGTGTTGCATAAAATATTAAACTAATTTTGCGTCTTAAGATAATTCATATAATTTCAAGTCAAAGACAATAAATTCAAGACTCTTGACAAGAAGAATAAAATAACATACAATTTTGTGCAGAATACACTTTTATTTGTCAGCATATCTCTTTTTCTTTCAGTAGAGGAAATTAAAATGTGAGATTCTGGAACCCAGATCTAAATTTAGCGGGAACAGTCGGGTCGGGTAGAAAATTATTCTAAGTGGACAGCGGGTGAACAAAGAGTGAATATATAGCGGGAGCGGGTGGGTGCGGAATAGAACCTTGCGGGAGCAGGCGGGAGCGGGACTAAAAAATCAGTCCCACGCAGGCCTCTACCTTGTTTTGCCATTCAGGTGGGCGTTCCTGTAAGTGTGTGATGTCACGTGAAAACCATGGATCGAATATTCAGAATCCTCACATTAAACATGTGAACAGTCTCATCAGAGCCACTTTAATAGGAGTCTCCAAGGTTCATTTTTAGATGTTTGATTAATTTGCATACTCAGGGGTTATCCGAGGTACTAAAGCGAATGCGCAATATTAGCTGGAACTAAGATTTCGGGAAAACACTCAATCATTAAGCTAATTGCTAATGACAGAACTTTGTCCAAAATTTTTACAGAAGTATGGCAGAACCATAGTTTGTTCATTATACTTTTGGGATATTCACCCCTGGTCTGTCAGCAGGGAAGACTTGGTGGACATTCTACAATGCAAATTATATTGAGCTCCTGCCACTCGCACTCAAAATGTTTATGGATCATGGTAAGTGTTTTGAGCTTTATTTTACCAAGGAGGGCATGTTCCTCTGTCAACATCTTTTCTTGGACCTGGAACAATATTCTTGTCAAACTTAGTCCTAATCCTATCCAACACCTAAACTTACCATTAACTGTATTAAGGCAAATGACTGATTAAGTGACAAAAATGTTGTTCAAACCCCAACCACAGCGTTAAACATACTCCTAAAATCTGATTGATTGACATGAATGTTGTCAGGAGCATGTCCTTCATGGCAAAAACATGGAAAGAATATTGATCCAACCAGGCATCTTCTCAACAGCAGATAAGTAACAGCGTTTCTATCTTCTCTCACCTCCACCATTCTTTCCGCACAGATATGGGAACCTCCACACATTTCCCAGCCCAATGGCGTATCCAACACAGGACAGTAGAAAGTCAAATTTTCCCTTCCAAGATCCTCTATCTGGTACTGTATTCTCCTTCTCCTCTTCTACAGGAACACTGTTGTGATCCAGGTCCTCAAATGGGACAGCCTGCTTCACATCTGAGGGTGAGTTGAGGTCCACCGTGCTCTGGCCAGTCTTCCCCATCACAGGAACAACGTCACACCACAGTCAGACAATAATCCACCTCAGTCCAGTACTGTATTATCCGTCTGTTGAATGCAGGGCTAATGACTTTGAATGTTTTTAAAAGAACACAACACTTCAGATGGGCTTTGAAAGAAGCTAAATATTTGTGTGTTTTTTCTACCAAAACACGATCGATCAGAACTATATGTGGTAATGTTATAGTTTGTATGTTATAACAAATGAGGTGTTATAACATAGTTATAAAACAGCTATAACATAATAGTTGTCATACTATTATAGTTAACGAGTAAAAATATGAGATAATTGTAATTGGTTAATAGTTTTCATATACTGGCAACCTATGCTTTGTACTCCATACACTAAAAACTACCTACTGTTTTTGTATTTTTGTGTTTTACCTATATGGCATCTGTGTAAAGTGCCCTTGTTCTACTCTCCCATGTAATTTCTCTTTAAAACCAATTAAACCACCTACAGACTACAGACAAAGTGCAGTTCATTTGTCAAAGTTCAGTTCAGATTGCCTTAATGGAGACACTAATTCTTATCCATGTCCTACTAATGTGATGAATCCATCAACTTTATTTGTGACTAACTCTTTTTAAAGTCTACAACCTGCATGCCAATGCATAACAAAACCACCGTCAGATACCTCATTGTTTTCATTTAACGAACAGCCATTATACATTTAGAAACAGTCTCATTAAATCACAGTAAGCAATTCAATGTCAATCAAGTTTGCTTCAGGCTCACTGAGTATTTATAATATCTCCAACATTTCCTCTGCATCCTTTAGATTAAGAGGAAATTGAATACAGACTTATTGCACACGGTTTGCATTAATAGACAATAGAGTTCCGAACTCATTATTTTTTATGGTAACTATACCACACATTTAGAGAAGGGGGGTAAAATACATACCTCTGAGACGTCTTTATTCTGTAGTCAGGTGAGTCGAGATGCCACCAACTAGAGGTGAACTCAAATTCTTCATTAACAACAGAACCAAATGAAACTGACCCAATGTCCCAGCTAGGGCAAAAAGTTTCCCGTTTTCTCTCTCTCGTTCTATGTATCTGGAGGGGCCCTCTATGCCCTGGTGTTCCTGTGGCTGATATTGAGCTGCAGATAATAAACTTTGAGCTGTTGTTTGATAGGATTATCGCTTTACCACGCTGAGACCCTGGGGCTACTAAACAACAGTCGATTGCAGTGTTCTCGCATCTTGCGTGTGTGTATTAGTTGTGTGTCAGTGTGTGAATTTGTGTGCAATGATTCTTGTGCCAGTTTGGTTGCCATGGGATATCCCCTTAGAAGAGTGCTCCGTTCTAGCATTGAAAGAGCTTGTTAGGATTTAAAAATGAAGCAGGCACAGTGCCTAAAATACAGACGGCATGACGTCTCCCAAAAATGACCCCAAAAGCATGACTTTATCAGTTAAGACCCCTAATTTATGACTGATACTGTACATTTATAATTGGTTTGTAAAATATGGTAAGGTGAATAAAGTAGATTTGAAATCAATAAATGTTTGATACTTTAATACAGCAGAGTTTATCTCAGAGTTGATCATGTGTGGTTTACAAAGATGGTGATATGTTTGCTCTGTTGCCAAGATGTTCCATACTGTTGTAGTAATAGCATAGTAATTACATAGCAATACACTAAGTAATAAGCTGCATCTACATCTACTAAATCTCACAGTATTATATAGTAATTGATAATGAACTCTTTTATTTGAAAAGAAGATCAAGCAAGGTGTGAATTCATACTTTGCTGTAACAACACATCTTTCCCAAATGGTATGCTCTATAGGGAAGGCTCTGATGGAGCATTTTAAGGAATACATACGATGCATTTTAAGGGTGTAGAAAAAGCCAGGTCGGTTTAAAATAAAGGAGAAATTGGATATCTGAAACGAAAACTGGCCATGATGTCTGAAATTCTCATTGGTCAACAGATGCACTTTGTCAAACCCTGAGGTTTTCTGGATGCACATCATTTTACAGTATGTGCACTTAGAGTGTACTTACCTAAGAAAATACTAGATAATATAAGGTAACATGGATTAGGTTTAGGGGTAGGTTCAGGGTTAGTACCTAGTTATTACCCAGTTATTGTACTATAACAGTTATATATGTACATGTGAAACAGGACTGTAATATAAAGTGCTACCAGTTTTCCCATTCATTCGAAACATGTGCCTCTAAATACATTTCTGCAAAACTGAAAAAACGTACCTATGCATACGAATCGCTGCAGTTTCCAGTTGAATATAAGCACTAGACTACTTTTATTCCTTTTCCACACAAAGTATGAATTACAGGTCCACAGTTTCGATTAATAAAGCCTAATTTTAGCACAATTACTTGAGGAATATTATGTTATATATTCAAAACAATTTTAACATGCTACAACATTTCAAAACTGATACTTTTGAACGTTAGCGTCACATATCTAGCTTCATATGTATGGGTTTTCATGTTCGTTTGTTCGGTAGCTCACGCAGTATGGAGTTGCACTTGAGTGGTGAAGCGCTCCGGTACGAATCCCTTGAAACTAAGCTGTACACAAAACAGCTCAAACCTGCATATAAGGAAGTTCAAGTGGCACGGTTGCATCAACAAATGCATTTTATATCAGTTTTGCATTTGTTAACACTATCGGGTAGGTTTTGGGTTTAGGTTTGGTATAGGGGATATTTCCAACACGATAGATCATTAACTTTTAGCGACACTCCCCGAGTATTTGATTTACGAACCGCCGCAATACGTACCTGAAGCTTTGTAATAAAAACACAGCAATACGTACCTATATCAACATAAAAAAACGTGCCAGGGTCACGTATTGAACCCGTGTTTTAATGCCACTAACTGGACATTTCACTTTGAAACTGTCGCGAAACGTGCCGTAAGGTAAGTAAAAACGGTGTTGCAGAAATGTATTTAGAGGCACGTATTTTGAATGAGCCTGGGTTGAGTTTTCACAATTCACAAATTTGCTGAATATTTGCTGCATAAACTTTACTGTGTAAGCATCCTGAAAGTCACTACAAGTCCTATAAATAATAGTCCTAAAATGAAATGCCATTTAGTTCCAACATGAAGCAAATAACTGTGCCATTGTTACTTTTGATTGGATTAGAGAATAATAGGTGTCCAATCCTGCTCCTGAAGGGCCACCTTGATGCAGAATGCAGCTCCATCCTGCTTTAAAACATCTGCCAGGAAGTTTCTTGTAATGTCAAAAGATTCCAGAGTAATTGGAATCAGGAGGTTGACTAGCTGGTTTAGATGCATTTACTTAGGGCTGGAGCTAAACTAAGCTTAGAGCATCTACTGCAGAAAATAACAATGTGCTACAATGCAGGAATGACAAAAATTGTGGCCAAAAGTATGCGGATACCTGAACACAACACCCTTTGTTTGTCACACATTTAATTTTAGGGTTTGTCCTCCCATTGCTGCCACAACAGCCTCTACCTTCCGAGCTTCCGGGAAGATTTTCCACTAAATGTTGGAACATGGCTGCAGGGATTTGATCCCATTCAGAAACAAAAGAGCATCAGTGAGGTCATGCACTGATGTTGGGTGATGGCCAGAAAAATCCCACAGACACAATGACACAAACGGGATGGGATGAGTTATGGGCTGAAGTTGAAAGAGTTAGAGGTTTGTTGAGCAATAGCCTTACTCATCAAAAATGTGGGAAAATCTGGGACAACTGTGAATCTGTCCAGAACTGTCAGTCCGTATCTGGTCCATTTCTAATAGGAGAGGTCATAACACACTATAGCAGAGTTTTCTTTCTGTCAAGTTTTGCAATATGACAATGCATATAAGATAACAACTGCTTACACACCTCATACATCTGGCTGGGTGGAAAGAAAAACCATTCCACATCCCAGTTGGAGTTTGCCTTAAGCCATGTTAGAAAACATAATTTTCTATTGGATTGTTCAAGATTCTGTTGTCTGATAAAATGTCTGATAAAACCAGAATTGCTAGGCAATATATCAGGTCCAAACCTTACAAAGCACCTCCCTGTGGGAACATCGCTACACTGTGGTACTGTATGGTGATGATAGCTGTATTGGGGATTTATCCTTCTTTTAGTGAATACCACAATGTTGAAGAGTGATGAAAGTCTGATGAGTGTAATTTGCCTTAATGTTAAAATGTATGTTATAATAATCGAATCCCTACTTCCTACAAGCAGCTAAAAATAAGCCATTGATATGCAAATTCTGGGATTTCTGGGATATGTGCTCCATTGTGGTGGATATATTTTTGCTTTATACAATAAGAAGAAATGTGCATAAACTAAAATAGAAGCATAATTAACAAATACATTTCTCTGCACAATAAAAAAAATAAATAAATACTTTGGCAAAGCTAGAGTGAGTAACCTCGGAACTCCATGTGTCCTGTTGACAGAATTGGACAGTTCTCATACGAGCAGCCAGCTTCAAAAGAGCACCTCTGCTATGAGTAATAATTGGGAAACTGACCAAGAACACTGTTATGAACCCCATCCACTTCAGCTGTGTCAATTTCTTTGTGTGAAGCACAGTCCTCTGCAATCGCTCACTGGGCAAATGGCATATGGGTTTAGATCATGGCACTTTTAAAACATATGTTTAGTTTTTAAGCAATGACAGTAAAAACATTTAGTAGATGAATTAAAGGACAACTGCTTTTCAGTAAACAAACCATTAAATTGAGAAGGTAATGTGTATTTTTAACTGTAAAAGAACCGTACGAGTCAAATTTAAATCTTCTGGTGTGAGATTTTAACACATAGTATTTTTTTTCTATTAGCTCATTATTATATTATATATTAGTTTGAATTATATAAGATATGAAAAGCAATGACACAACTTGCTATATTATTAGATGTGCAGTCGCACCATAATATTGTGTGTACTGCATATTAAAGCAATATCACACAAGCAAGAGTGTGTTTTACAGCTGTATAATATTCAATATAATATATTATTCAGACTTATCATGTATATGTAAATATAAATGCACATATCTGTTATGAAAAATTCTACATTTTTGTGTATTATAATATTAAACCGCATATCGCCCACTCTTAATTGCCTTTATTGAAGCGCTTGTCCTAATAATTGAATGTCTCTTGCCAACCACTGTAATTTTACATCAAACTGACTGCATATGAACATAAAATCTTTATGGGTTAAAGAGGCTGCTGCTGTTAAAAGTAGAAGCATGATGGATTGTGTGAAGACAGGAAAAAGCTATCAAGAGTGTTACATCAATGTATTTCTAATTGAATATTCATATGCATGGAGCTAGCTCAAAAGCTGAGTTACTTCAAAGGTGTACTTTAGTAGTTTCTTTATCTTTATCAACACTGTGCCAAGAGAGGCATGACTTAGGAAACATAGCGAGTAGAAAACTTGACAAAGCAAATGCGAGTGGCAGTGGATGTTTTGGATGACGTACAAAGTTAATGCGTACTTGACATGGGAATGAAAAGACTAAAATCCAAATCACAGTTTTAACACAGCCACAATGTCAAGAGCAAATCAGAGGTTACTCGCATTAGGTTTGTCATTGCCTGCAATCGTTAAGTGACAGGCACAGAATTGGAGTTGTCAGAGTTGGTTTTCATCACTCGTTGTATGCTGCCCTCAAATCAATAGAGGCTAATTACACCCCACAATGAACCTGTGTGGCTTATGGTGGCGACACAGTGAGATTACAGAGTTAATACACTGCTTTACATGGGAGGAAACTTTGTTAACACTATCAAACATGGCGCACTACCTGTTCAGTTTGCATGTTTATGTCTTGTCATGCATGAACAGCCACTGAGTATGTTTTGCTTGTTATAATTGTGGTATTTAAAATGCAGTCACACTTTAAACACTTTGTGTTCTGTTCACGTCTGAATGTCACTGCTTGATCTCTTGGCTCAAGTACTTACTTAAGGTTTGAGGATCACATAGGGCCATTTTTCCTCAAAACGTATGTGTACTTGTTCATACATTAATCACACTGCAGAAAAACATTTTGCTCAACATTCTTGCTGGATATGGTTGTAAAAATGTCTAAACATTCTTAAACCAAGATTAATTTACGTGAGAAGTAAAGCTGTATGAGAGATTTAGAACTGTTTTCAGATAATACATTTTGAATTAAGTTCACATTTCATTTAAAATGACTTCCTAACCAGCCTGGTCTCATGTTTATACGTAGGTATTAATACGTAACATTTACAAGCACAAAACGTACACTTTTGTACGTTTTTATTAATGCTAAAACGTACAATTTAGACGTATTTCAACGTTTAAAACGTACAAATCGCTACGTATTTTTAGCTAAAAAACGTAAAAATATTTACGTATCTTTTATATCATTAAGATATTCGTATCAATGCATTTTTATCATTTTATCAATAAGCGATTTAGATTTTTAGACCCCTTAACGTACCCCCAAACCTAAACCTACCCATTTGATAGCGAATATGCATTTTTATCATTTTAATACGCAATTTAGATTTTCAGACCCCTTAACCTACCCCCAAACCTTAACCTACCCATTTTATAGCGAATATAAAAGGATATAAAACGCAAATGACCGAAATATGCAGGAAAATAACCATTTTAGTAAAAAAAAATAATTTAGTCGCTAATTCCACTCCTACCTATAAACCTAAACATTTCTGTACAGTATAAGAAAAACATGACAGACAGATAAATGCAATTACAATCATTTATTTATTGCAAAAATGTCAAAAGCAGTACCAAAAGTAATCCAAATAATGATGCGTTGCACCCGCAGTCCTCTCTGACAGAATACAGAAGGTTTGTGTGATCCAGAGCAGAATTTATGTTGTTAATCGCTGAAAATATTATCCAGATCATTTTCCCGATCCACTCCGTGAACTCGTGAAGGCGCGCGCGCATCATTCAAACACACCTCACCAGAAACACGGCATTTCGCAATCTGTGACGAATGCAGGTGAGAGCCAATGAGCGTTTGATTATCCTGCCGTAAAACCTGTCGTTTGAAGCGGCAACATTTGAATTTGTAAAGAGCGCGTCAGTCAGCGCGGGCTTTGCTGTTTACGGTCGCTGGACTCGCTGCTCGGGATGGAGATGAAGATCGCCGAATAAAGACTGTTCCTCGCAGTCGTATGGATTCAGAAGATTTGGATTACAGCACACTAATAAAATTGTTTCATTTCGTAATTATGTTGTGTTTTTGGCGTATTTTATAGTTCCATTGTCAGTCACAGCATGTCGGAGAAAACGCCTTTTGTGGCCCATGACAATCAAAGTAAACATTACATGACAAGTAACGGTTAAACGATTGCAGAAATGTTATTTATTTTAAGGTTTAAAGTGAAGTCGTGTTTAACATTATGTAGGCATATTCTTGGAAACCAGCTGGCAGCAGAAATCACACAACAAAACGAAATGTTATCATTTCATAAGCAAATGACTAACGTTAAACAATTTAATAATGCAATTGAAAACAAGGTAATTCATATGACAACTAAAAACTAATAAAATTAATTCTGCGATTTCAATATTCATAAGAATTCATTTTTAGGTGTCAATACGTCAGTTTTGTACGTTTAAATTCTGAAAATACGTAAGTTTATGTACGTTTAGATGCAGAAAATACGTCAGTATTGTACGTTTTAGTGCCTGTAAAAACGTAAGTAAATGTACGTTTTATAGAACCACATTTTACGTAAAATACATACGAATTATCATGAGATCACGTTGTCCTAACAGACTTGAAAATGTGTATGCGGCAACATTTCTTCAAAATAATGTTGTTTCTTTTTGAATGTTTCATGAAACTTTTAAAGTGAAGTGTCTAATGAATGTTGCTCAAATTGTCAAAAGTTTTATCCAAAATAAACATATAAACAGATAAATAAACAAAATAAACAGATAAACATGAATCTAGCAAAGTTTTATTATGTTGGTTTTGTACATATCAATGCAGCTCAGAAATGAAATGTCTGGTAATTGGCACTAAAAATGTAATGCTCTATCACTTTTGAAAATAACGTACCACCTACACTAAGTCTTACCCTAAACCTGACTGGACAGTGTTAACATATTGGATAAAAGTATATTTGCTGAAGCGACCATGCCACTTCTACGAGTCTTTGAGCTCTTTTATCATGACTTGTGTTTTAATGGACTCTCACCCGATTGCTCCAAAATGCAAGTGCTTTACCAGGTGAGCAACTGAGCAAGTTTACTATGCCAGAAAACCATATGGAGCTGATTTTGAGATGGAAATGTCAAATTAGTTCATGCATCATGCACTATCATGCACATGGTAAATGTGTTATGATGTCAAAAGATATATTGTGCAAGGAACCACGCAAAATAAATCTTAATTAATTGACAGTCTTCCAGTGTAATCATAATTTGTGAGAAAAAGAATAAAAGTTGTTGCCACTAGTGCTCATTTCAGCTGGAAACTGCAATGAATTGTACGTATAGGCACATTTTTCATATGATGCTATGTTGCTTATAATATGGTGCTACTTTTTTTAGTTAATTCATCATTACAAGAACTTTTAGATATTTTACATCGATAATTGGACAAAAAGTCTGAAGAACACAATTTTTTGCAGTAAAGGTTGTGTAGAGCTTCTTGTGCATGTGTGGCAATGCAAGTCACACCTACCAATGCGTTAAATAAATGCAGAGGTTATTGAGCTGCATGGGTCCCTGGCATGCATAGATAGCAGAGTAACATTGAGGAATTTCATCTTTTAATACTGTGACAGGGGACATAAATCTACATCACAAGAGCTGCGGAGAGAAAGAGAGTGTGTGTATTTGAGAGACAAGAGGGAGGGGATGAAAGATGCTCAGATGACAGTGTTGTGTGATTTGCCTCAGACCTTGCAGCAATTTTGTACCTTCAGCAAACTGTTCCTCCTAACAGCCTCATTGAGTGGAATTCCAATTTCTTGCAGCACTTTGAGATCAAGTATCTTGTAGAAAATTTCCCAGCTATGGAAGGAGAATTATGCCCCCAAGTGTAGTTTAAATAAAACGAATGGCTCACTGCAGAGATAAGTCATAAAAATTACATTAAGCATACAAAACCCAAAGATTACAGAGGATTCAGACAAAGATCCAGAGCGATCAATGCATGTTATAATCTTATTGTTCCCCCTTTATATTAGGTGTCTTTAACTACTGTGTACTTCTTTAAAAAAAATAAATAAATTGCAGAGCTGTGTCACGATCGGACACAAAGATTGAGGATCCAAATGCAGTTTTAAAGGGGTCATATGATGCGATTTCAATTTTTCCTTTCTCTTTGGAGTGTTACAAGCTCTTGGTGCATAAAGAAGATCTGTAAAGTTGCAAAGACTAAAGTCTCAAATCCAAAGAGATATTCTTTATAAAAGTTAAGAGTTAACCACGCCTACCTAAAACGGCTCGTTCTAACACGCCCCCACATGTCTACGTCACGATGTGGGAAGATTTGTATAACGCCGCCCAAATGTTCACGCAAAGAAAGAAGGCGTAACTTTTATTCTCACTGTAGTATTGTTGCTGCCGCCATGTCGTGAAGGCGCTGTGTGTTTCGTTGTGAAAGCGAAACTACTTTGTTTGGCCTTCCAAAAGAGGACGATATCCGCTTCATCATGCCTAGAGCTGATCCGTGCTGGTCACTGAGGAAATACATCAACTTCGCGCTGTGGATCGCGGGATCGGCTTTCACCGTGGACGAAGCAGAGTCCAGCCCGGGGTCGTCACATGTGGTTGCCGCAAACACATATTTATACCGATTTCATCAGACTCTGAAAATTCTTCAAAAAGAACACAAAGAATGGCCTTCTCAGCTGCCATAGTTGCAACTCTTGCGTCATCAGAACAGGGTGTTCAACACACCACCGTTTCCGTTTAAAAAACGTTTTGCACCATTTTGTCGGGGCTGAACGCAGCCCTGGTTGTAGACAAAATCACAGAGAAGTGGCAAGAGTGCAGATGCAAGATTATAGCATTATGACATCATAGTATGCTAACATACAATTTCAATTTCAAGCCTCAAAAACTATTTCCACGTGTTACACTAAATGAATATTTATTTTACAGTCCTCTCCAGGTACTAAACCTGAACACAATCCTAAGTAGTTACCTTTTATTAACTACCTTGTTATATTTTATTAACTAGTTATATTAACTGCCTTATATTACTCAATACTTTATTGTTTAAGTACAATGTAGTGCATGCACTGTAAGTACAATGTAAGTTCATGTCAGGTAAATCTTTCCAATTCATTAACTTAGTCATTGGCATTTCATTAACCAGTTGTGTCGACTGGATAATCTATTGCAAGTTCATTGGATTCCATGTGTTCTAGAAACTTAATTATTTATGCTGTTTTATATTTAGAATTTAATCAACACTGAACTGATCTCAACTGAACAATGACACTGTTGTTTTTTTAGAGCTGCTTTACAGCAGAATTGATCTGTGTTTGCATCATTAAATCATTATTTTCCTGTTTATCCCTGTAAAGCTGCTTTGAAATGATCTGTATTGTATGAAGCACTATATAAATGAAGGTGACGACTTATGCACGTAAACTGGATTGAATTATTTTTGGACTATCAATAAATGCTGGAATTCCTATTCTATAAAAACACAATAGTGTCAAAATATTGACCTGTAAAGCTGATAATTAATCCTAAACTCTTCGCAATGTCCAGAAACTGGTTCCCTTGAAACATCCTAGACACTCCTTCCTTTGAGAGCTGCTCCCTAATTGGTTCCCCAGAGTATACTCCTCCATTAAGCCCACCCCCTTGTGCTATGATAGGCAGTGGCAGACCCTAAAGCCATCACATGACAGTATCTAGTAACTGAATGTCCCCTCAGATTACATGGATGAGAGGCTCAGATGAGAACATTATAAAGATTGACTGGAAGAGAAAGAGAGATAAAACTCCCAGTACAGGAATTGCGATTTTTACTAATATTCAAACAATATCTTGATTGTGCACCTGCACTTAAAATTGTTCTTAGTAGATCATATCTGTTTTAGAGTTGTTAATTAGAAGTCTGTTTACTTGAAACATAATATAATAGTAAGCTGTCATATAGCAACAAAGAATGGACAATTTGAACCAAGTTTTGAAAAATATATTTGGAAAAATAGAAGAAAGAACAGTATGTTTTAATATGATAAAAATATATCAAAAACTACATTATATTACAAAAATGGGATAGAAATGTGGTATAAAAGAGTCTAGTTAAAGATATAAAGAATAAACATTCAGTGGTTCTGAAGAATGCTTCAGTCACCAATATGACACATTTTTGAAAAATTACAACAAGATCTGTATGTACTGTATATACCAGAGAGAGAGAGAGAGAGAGAGAGAGAGAGAGAGAGATGACAAATGTAAATGAGACAAATGATCACATTTGACACTAAAAGTTCTCATAGAGTTGTCATATATATATATATATATATATATATATTAGTTGCTAAAAACATTTTTTTTTTTCTCAGCTGCACTAACCCTTAATTTGAACTCATACAAACAGTTCAATTTCTTCTGAGAACATCAGAATGAAGACTCATAAAAAACACTCAGTACCCTTAAAGTTATAGTTCTCCCAAAACATGAAAATTTTGCTGTTATTGTCAGGAGCCATGGATATTAATTTTCCTTGATATGGTTCTTTTATTCTCAAAAATGGGTAGCCATTGATTTGCATTTTATGAATCACCAAGGACCACAGTTTCAGCTAAAAACTTCTTTACTGTTCTACTGAAGAAAAAAAATAAGTCACCTACATTTCGGATGGCTTGAGGGTGAGTAAATTAAAAGCAAATTTAAATTTTTTGGGGCGAACTATCCCTTTAGTTATGCAAATTAACACAGTCAAATTTCCAGCTGAACCTAAATTTGTTCATTTGACATCCTGAGTGATATGTATTTCACGTGAGCAATCGTATACACTGTAATGAAATGCATTGTCAAGTAATCTAATATATACTTTATATTTAGATTAATTGTTTTTATTCAAGTCAAAGATATTATTTAATATAAGGTCCTATATATAATAACCTAAAGTAAAATAATAATTTTGCCTTCTCAAACTCCACTGGTGTGTTCTTTGTTTGCTTTCTCTTCTCCATCTTCCTGAATGTGTCGAGATCTCTGTGGTTTAATGATTACGCGATTAAACAGTGTGAGGCGTGGACTGTTTGGTCGGAGCTGCTTCAGGTCACTAGAAGGGGTGATGATGTCACGACCCTGAGGAGATGGAAAGGAGATTGATTCATTCATTGTACAATACATTTCCTGAAACTACATGACGTGTGTTTGAAAAATTATGGGTTGTTATAGATTGCAGTAAGGTTCCAGAAGTAAACTGATTTTGAATAATTACGTATTGTGAACAATTAACTGATTTTTAACAATTGTTTATAAATATTTTAAGATAAACCTACCATAAGCTCTTAGGTTGTTAATTTTTGCTTCTGTAGAATTCAACATGATTTCAGTGCATTTTTATAAAATCTTGTCCATTAGCCCAATTCATAATGAAGAACTACAATACCCACAATCCCAAAGAAAGAACCACCAATCAGAGAAGACTCTGTTACCATGGAAATGTAAACTCTAGCAAAACATTACAATTATGTGATTGAGTTGTTCTCCCTACTAAAAAGTACTTATATATTTGTACATATAATATACTGTATATGTAATGACTGTAGATCTATAAAAAACTATTTCATATTATTTTATTAGATTTTTTTGTTTGTTTGTTGCTAGTTCATTCAAAGATGTACACTGCCTTTACCTAAGATGTACACTGCCTTTACCTATATATATATATATATAGGTAAAGGCCAGCCTAAGGCACACCTGTGCAATAATCATGCTGTCTAATCAGCATCTTGATATGCCACACCTGTGAGGTGGATGGATTATCTCGGCAAAAGGGAAGTGCTCACTAACACAGATTTAGACAGATTTGTGAACAATATTTGAGAGAAATAGGCCTTTTGTGTACATAGAAAAAGTCTTAGATCTTTGAGTTCAGCTCATGAAAAATGGGGGCAAAAACAAAAGTGTTGCGTTTATAATTTTGTTCAGTATATATATATATATATATATTTATTTATTTTATTTTATTTATTTATTTATTTTTCTTCCAAATCATTGTTTTAAATATTGTGATTAAGTTGGTCGCTTTGGTTCGTTATTTAGAACTTTTTATTGAAAATATTTTTATAAATCACTCTTGAGAAATAAATGGGGTAAAATACTTCCAGAACCAAGACTGCTGAAAAAGTATGTGATCACTATTGAGTATTATAAAATCCTACTAGACAAATTATGGGTTTTCTTTTATTATACATTGTTTACACACAGAATTATGTGTTTAAGTGTAAAAAAAAAATCAGTATCAGTATTTAACAATGGAGGACAGATGCTGTGACAGATGGAATTAACTGAGATGGGATGAATGCATGACTAAATGATGAATGGATGGGTTGGATGGATTGATGGGTTTCACTCACCCTTCCTAGAGAGATGAATAAGAAGATTGGGATGCAGACCATAGGAATTACTGTGAGCAGAGGTGCCAAATTGTAACTCCAGTCCGGCACAAATTCATCAGCTGAAGATACTGATTTACTACCCAGCAGGTTATAGAGCAGAGTAGCCTGAGGGGGAAATAAGAGAGCATATTCCTGTACTTCCAAAATGTATACTGAATTTGATGAAAAACTTAATTCACAATTGTTGATGAAATATGTTCAAAATGAAGATGCATAAACTTCACAAAAATGCATACAATATCATGAACATACTACATCCACCATGTTGATGTACTTTAAAGACCTTGAAGAGCCTGAGCTGTGCAACACTGGCCTCACAGTGATCACTGACTCATTGTATTCTAATCATTGTAAATTACATATGGATAAAATTGTCTGCTAAATGAGTAATTCTAAATTAATATCTATTTTAAGTAGCTATAGTTTGCCACTTGTTGTTTTTAAGTGTGCAATATATATATATATATATATATATATATAAAACAAAAGAGACACCCTACCCAGATTAATGAATGGTTTGAAAGAATGGATGCATAGCTGGATGGCCAATGAAACATTAAATATTAATTGGTGTACTAATGAGAAAATATTGCAAATTTTCCAACGATAAGCAAAAACAGTTAGAGAAGAGTGAGAAAGTGCTAGAGACAAAATGTGAACTCACTGCACAGATGAGAGGGGTAATGAAGAGCCAGCAGTACTTCAGCACAGGGAATGGTGCGTATCCTATCATATCCTCAATGTTGTCATAGAAACGGTTTGCACCTGCAAACCAGCCATTTGCGTGACATTTTTTTCTTGTTTACCTTTCTCCCATTTTGAAAATGTATGTCTTATTGCAGTTTTTATACACAGTTGGCTATTAGTTTTTTGAGTAGCAAACCTTAAACTCCATGGGGAGTTTTATTAGACAAAGTATAGGGCTAAAAGTTGAACTCACTCATATGTCTATGTTCAATAATCACCTATAATTGTGTCACATTTTATGAGCGGTCATATTATAATGTAATTGCATAGCAATAATTATATAATACATGGTAATTACATAGTAATTATTTGATGTAAGTTTAGAAAAGTTGTTTTATTAAAAAAAATATTATACAGTGTAAAGAATGTTTTGTCAGATAAATTAACTACTTTTATTTGATGGGTAGGATGGAGTGAAATGAGTCACTGTAAAGCAGTATTCACAATCCATTTTTACTTCCATAATGTGTCAAAGAGAAACAAGATATTCAATAAAAAAAAAGGTTTGCATGCTTTACAGTGTATTGTATGTCAAATACTGGGAATTTCACAGGAACAGGTTAGTGTCTCTTACCATACACCCATGCGACAACAATTGTCTCAAAGCAGGCGATAAAGAGCAAGTTAGTTCCACTTGGGCCGTAGGTGTCCATCACAGTAAACAGATGGAATCCTCCCTAAAATATGGCATGCAGTAAAAGTTAGAAGATATCTAATCTCTAATATCTATCTATTTTCTTTTTTCTCTATACCTTTGTGATGAATGGCAGACCCAGTAAGAAGCAGATGACGGCGATTAGCAACACCAACAGCTCTCGCCGCTTCCTTAGAACTCCAGGAAATAGGTCAGTGAGAGCTGTGGCTAAACTCTCCACACACACAAACTTCAAAAGACATAAATATAAACCCTCATACATGTAGTGAAACCTAAAGACTCAAAAAATATCATAACATATCATGTGAGGTTGAACAACCGTACCTGGCTGTCAAGGCCCAGAAGGAGTACCATAAAAAAGAAAAGAACAGACCAGAACTGGGGTCCAGGTAACAGAGAGAGGGCTCTAGGGTATGCTATGAAAGCTAATCCAGGACCTGCAATAAAATAAAATAAAATAAATAAATCATCATTGTTGCATAACCTTGATTATTAATGCATGCGTCTTAATAATAGAATAATATATTTTTCATTAAATGTATTTATTTTATTTATTTATTTAAGTATATGAAATATTTTGTGCATACATTACATTTTACATTTTTTATTTATAAATGATTTTGTGTCCAAAGTAACATTCAGACATACTGTACACAGGCCACAAGTGTTGGCCTGAGATGCTCTCTTGTGGTGGATAGCAACATAGCAAGAGATTATGATTATTGGATTGCCAATTCATTGGGAAAGTGTTCAGTGAGGTTCAGATCTGTGCTTTGTGCAGATCTTTCCCACTAGAATCTTGTGTGTGTGTGTGTGTGCAAAAATGTGCATAGAGGCATAAAAGTCACTGGGCTCTTTGATACACCTCATTGCACTGTAAATATATGTGTAAAGAGGTTAAAAACAGCATCTGTAACCCATTCATTAGAAGGCAATGTCCACACATATTTTTTGGCATGTATAATGTAGACCCATATACGAAGCCCCTTAAAGGGAAATGATAATGGTAGAAAATGAGATGGGAGTTAAAATGCGGATGTTTTATGAGTGGACACAAAGTTTTGTTGAGGGAACGTAATACTTTTGCAAGAAAAAAAAACTAATGTTTTGTGAGAGAACGCAAAGTTTCTTGGGGGAACACAGTACTTTTTCAAGCAAACGCAAAAGCTCTGAAATATAATTTTTCCTCCCATCTCATATATTATTGTTCCATCACCACGTCCTCTTAGGGGCTCCATTCCCATAAATAATGTAGTGTACTATATTATATCTAGACAGCTTATATAGTCTCATCATAACAATATTTACCTGATGATGCTAAGTCTTCCATGGGTAAACCTAACTGATGGGCCATGAATCCCAGAATAGAAAAGACCACAAATCCAGCAAAGATGCTGGTGGAGCTGTTCAGAATACAGAGTGCTATACAGTCCCTGTGGAACACAGAATATAGAAATAACAATCAATTATGAAATGCTGATTACTGTGATATGTTTCAATGGGTGGGGTGCAGCACATTAATGCAGGAGGTTACTGACTTGTAGCAATCATTGTTGTATTTGTTATAACTGCTCAGTGCTGTTAGGACTCCTTGACACACTGCGTAAGAAAAAAACACCTGAGTGCCTGCATCACGCCACACCTGCAGAAAATGAGATAAAGATGCAAAATGCAATTTATTTTTAATTTTGGGTGAATTTGACCTGGACATTTCTTTATGAGATTCACAAATGTACTGTAGACATCCAGTTTTGTTTGTGCCAGATTGAGCAATGCACTCCTCGAATGGGCCTCTAGTCTGCACATCTGGTTACTATAAGCAGGGTTAGAGGGCTGACATCCTCCAATTCAGCATCGCAATGCTAGTGTTTATTCACTTTTCCAAGGCTGTATATGCATGATACCCTATCCGCCTATATATTTATACACACTTCTTGTGTGAGTACATGGTCTCTGAGAAGGCAAGGGAAAGTAAGAAAGAAAATAATCAACAGAACAAAAATAAAACAAAACAAATGCTGCTAAATAATATACATTTTTATATCTTTATACTGTCCTACAGTGGCACCAATAGATGCAGTTTCACAGGAAGGCATCATCTATAATGCCTCCCTTAAGCTCATTGTGTTCTCACTGAGGTCCCAAACAGGGGTGAAATTGTGATTTCGGAGGTAGAATAAAGCTAAATCTGGCCATGATTCTGGTGTATACCGATTTTCTTCCAAAAAAAACAAACAAACAAAAAATGCCTTGAAGAGGGGCGTGGCCCCCCTTTCTATAAAAACCACTTGAACTTTCTGAGTGAGTACTGTTGGTAAACAGATATAAAATGTGTGTAATGTCAAACATAAACTAGACTATATATACAAAGGAACAAACAACTAAGGGCAGGTGAGCATAATCAATTAACCAATGAGTAACCTAGGAAAGTAACCATTGGCGAGAAAATGAGGACAAAGGAAACTAGAACGACCAATCATAGGGCTCTCCCCTCAGTAGAAATTGCTGTCCGGGGCCAACTAGATTGGACCGAAAGGGCACTTTAGCATCTGCTATTAAAGGGACAGGGGCTTGACAGTGTAAATATACAATTATTTAATTAATACAATTATACAAGTAATAGTAATTTACAATATGTACTCACTACAGGGTTAGGGTTTGGTTTAGGGTTAGTTAAGAAATTAATGAATTACGTAAATATGAAATTATGCATACTATACATTTCTATTCAATCCATCCATTCTCCATTCGCCAAACCGCTTATCCTGTAGGGTCACAGGGATGAAGCCTATCTCACATTCTCAGGCCACAGGCAGAGGACACCCTGGACTGATGGCCAGTCAATTCTATCCTAAAATTAATTCTAATGCCCAAAGCTACAAAAAAAATCTAATAGTATAAACATGAATTCCTATTAGTTTTAAAAACAACAAACACAGAGTAGGGGCAAGTAGAGGCTCCTGACTGTAAATTTAGATGCATGAGGCAGATACTGGGTCGTAGTGCTAGTTTATAATAAACTCAAGAAAGCTTATAGTCTTTATAGTCTAACACATGCACTCACACTTTTGGCAGAGAGCTAATGTCCTTGCGTTATTCAGCCTGTGGGCGGCATGCTATTGTTGATTGACAGGCTTGAAGTACACAGACACAGAATGCTATAGAATTATTGCCTTAATATTGTTGTCTCTGAATGTTGATTTAGAAAGTGAGGAAACGAATATCATGCCTCATTTTAAAATAAAACAAACACAACAGCTTTTTATGCAAGCACATTTAAACTAAAGGATTAACACTTTCATTAATTTAAAACACTACTCCATATAGGAAAAACAGACATGCCAGCTACTTACTGACCTGATGCAGACAGATATAGCTAAAGCTGACTGATATCGTCTTGGTCTGGAGCGAGATAAGGTAACATAAAATAAGTGGGGCAGTCTCGAAACTGCCCAGATGGCTCTCAATTAGTATGTTGCAGTTCCACTTTTCACCACAGATTTACATTGTAAAATTTGTAAAACACTTAGTATAATTTTACGTGCCTGCCAAAGCTTGCGAATCCAATAAATATTTGTTGCCGAATGCTGAACACAATTACAGTTTATTATTTATTCAGTTTATATAGAGGTCTGTGTTTTGGGTGAATATGTTGGTGGGGCTCTGCCCCACCTGCCCTTACAGATGAGCCGTGCCTTGTAGGGGCTCTGCTTCTTCATTTCCGAAGTCTACCATGCAAAACTGATGTTAATTGCAGGCGGGGGATACTGAATGGAGGACACTCTAAAACAACCCTGTGATTCTTATTTAACACACAATTCCAAGATCTCTTCTATGCTGCCTCCCTGCCTCACTTTTCCAGCTGCCAAATATAATTCCAACAAACTTATTTTTTTACACCTCCCTACTGTATATCCAGAACAAACCCCACAAGACAAATGCGGCTCCCCTCCAAAAACCAAAAGCACCTCCCACGCAATACATTGCCTTTTTGCCTCATTTTCTCTCCAATCTTTATTTTGTTTTGCAATGAAAGCAAAGAAAAACCCTCTCTAAGAAAATAATGTTCTCACTTGCATTGTGAAACTCCTCTCACAAAAAACAAAGAAATTCTATAGAAACTCTTTCTGAAAACAAAAAACTGTTTTCCCCTCTATTTCTATGTACAGACCCAGTAATAGCAGTTATGCCTGAGGCTCAGAGAAACAAACCTCCCTGTCTGGAACCATTACAAAGTCATCATAGTCAATGAGTTCTTAAGACCATTAATAGGTCATTTTCATGGAAAGAGAATGCTCCTTTATGGATATCCAATCCAGCCAGACCACCCGCATGACCCAGATTTACACATTTTGACTTTTCTACACATGCTACATGAATAAAACAGAATATTTACTGCCTTAAGAGTCATCACAGTAATGTACTATTCCATGAACTAGATAGACATAACATGAAAAGCACATGACAAATCCAACTATACAATTTTACTTTATTATTATTACAGTTTTTCTCAATTGCTTTGGCTCAATTCTCGAATGAAACTTTTTTTTCCCGAAACAATAAGTTCAGATCTCTGAACAATTAGCTTCTTGTTCACATCAGATTGGAATTTCTTATTGATTTGAGCAAATTGCAAATGCTTTGGCACATGTGTGCAAACAGTAAGTACAATTGTCTGCAGTTTGCACAACAACTAATTGCATAAGGCTTGTTGATCAAAACTGATGAGCCGATTCTCACTTAAACTGTCAAACTCTTCACAACTTCTCGATCATTTTTCATCGTGTAAGCCATCACATTCAAAACGATCCATTCAATTATGAAAAATTGGTATACACGCATGTATATTCCATAAATATCTGACATTGACATTGTTTGTAATGTCTGCTAAATTGGCAAATGACCTCTAATTGCAATACAATTTGAATCAACCATTCAACCATTTAACGAAAAATGTGCCAAAGCAATTGAGAAAAACTGTATTATTATTATTATATTTTTTTTTGTGGCAATTTTACTTAAAATTGTAATTCAAATGTACTTCAAACTTCAAAATGTGATCCGCATCTGAAACATCTTTCCGCATCTTTCGTTTTTTTCCAATTTATTTTTGAATCCCAATTCCCATCCAACCACCTGCTTTTTAGAGATCAGGCAATCGGGCAAGTTTTGGTATACATTTCCACGCCAAAAAAATGTGTCTTGAAACCATGAACCACTTTGTCACACTGTAATTTGTTAAGAGTACGCATGGATCTACACCGGATCGACAAGAAATAGTAGTTCATCCAGGTATCTTTGGGATGGTCATTTCAGCTTACTATATTTGGGACTAATTCTAACATCAGATATTATTAAAGGAACACTCCACTATTTTTGAAAATAGGCTCATTTTCCAACTCCCCTAGAGTTAAACAGTTGAGTTTTACGTTTTCGAATCCATTCAGCCAATCTCCGGGTCTGGCGGTAGCACTTTTAGCTGCAGCTTAGCATAGATCATT
>NW_015540943.1:340694-354638 GCF_001515605.1 Sinocyclocheilus anshuiensis
GCAGCAAAGTTCCTTGATTATTACGCTGGAATGAGAGTATAGTTCCTAGCCATATCGGCCTAGAAAATCGCAACTTTTCATTTTCCGTCGATCTTAGTACACGATGTAACTACAGAAGAGTCAAGTTTTAAATAGGAAAAATATCGAAACTCTTTGGTAATTTTTAGCGCGATGCTAATGGTCTAATCAGATTCAATGATCTATGCTAAGCTGCAGCTAAAAGTGCTACTGCCAGACCCGGAGATCGGCTGAATGGATTCAAAAATGGTAAAACTCAACTGTTTAATTCTAGGGGAGTTGAAAAATGAGAATATTTGCAAAAATAGTGGAGTGTTCCTTTAAGGGCAGATAGCATGCAAAATGGGAAGTAGGGATTGTGTGCACTTACATCAGGATTAGAGAGTTTACTGATATCAGGATACAGATAATAAGTAATTCCAGTTGCAGCTCCTGGCAGTGTCACTCCTCTGATGAAAAGGATGAACAGCATTAAGTAGGGGAACGTAGCAGTGAAGTACACAACCTGCAAAACAATGATGATACATACATATCGTGTTAGTTAGGGTGGCCGTATGTCCTCTTTTTCCCGGACAGGTCCTGGCCAGGATTTCTATATTGCCTAAAATATCCAGGTTTTGGCTTTGTTTTCCTGTTTTCATACTTGCTGTAGGTAATGATCGAAAAGTAGGCATTGTACATAATCGGCCAATCGTGTCGCGTGAGAAGGTGGGATCTACAGAGAATGGTCAAAGTGATGCAATTATGCGTACATATTAGGTGTGTTCGATTTGAAGCTGCCCTGCGCAGACTGATCGGTGTATGACATCAAAGTACTGTGAGAGTGATTTGCAAGCATAAAGGAGCTGTCTGCTCTCTATAGCTCTCGTGGTACTTTGATATCATACACTGATTGGTCTGCGAAGGGCTGCTCGAACACACCTATATACGCGTGTTTGCTTCTATTTGACTGTTCTCTGTAGATCCAATCTTCTCACGCGCCACGATTGGTCGATTATGTACATTGGTCAAACTACTTTTCGATCAGCACCTTCAGCAAGTATGAAAACAGGAAACAAAACCTGGATATTTTAGGCAATATAGAAATGGCCAGAGCGTGTCCGGGAAAAAAGAGGACGTATGGTCACCCTATGTTAGTTGACGTTTCTAAAATATCCCAGTCCCATCCCGATCTTTCGGCAGTGTTGCATATATAAATGAGATTCCCATAGACTAGCAGCCACATGCAGAAAATAGACATTTAGCCATTAGCGCATTAGCTATTAACCGCTTAGCCATGTTCTAAGCAACCACTCAAAACACCTTAGCAAACATCCAGAATGCCACAGAAACCACTCTGAACATTAAATGGATTAGCTAATACTGGGAAACTCCAAAATAGCATCGGCAAATTTTTCACAAACAAGCTCAATGCACATTTCTTCTGAAAAATATTGTTACTTAACATGTTCTCTTTTGTTTACTTTTTATGTAGAGATTGCAGGTTGATATTTAGCATTTTGTTTAAACTAGATTTTCTGAGGAAAATAAGTGTGTGGGGCTTGAACGTACAAAGCTAACTGCTATTATGATAAGGTGTTGTGGGTGGTTGCTAGTACTGAATGTCGCTATACAGTTGCTAAGGTATGATGAATGCATGCCTGATAGCACACATATGCAGAGATGTCTATTTGATGACAGTGTTTTCGTGTGGAAAATCTATTTTTCAAAGCATTTGCATCTACAATATGTCTTTAAAATGTTTTCTGTCTGACGTTAAATATACATTTAAAAAAAACAACCCAGGCTCTTTGGAAAAAAACATACCTGTGGTGACATTTCTTTAAAATTATTATGTTGCTACTTGCATGTTGAAATGTCAACTAAATGGTGCTAAAAGCATGTTCAGTTTATCTGAAACAGATGAAACTGGCAACATGTTATCACATTGGTTGTTATATGTATCGTGTCAGTTTGGAAATTAAATGTCCGATGAGTGGTGTCAAAAGGTTAATAGTGTTTGAAAATAACATACTACCCTAAACCTAACAGTAACACTTTACAATAAGGTTCAGTTACTTATTGTTAGTTAATGTATTAACTAACATGAATCAACAATGAATAAAACATTTATTACAGTATTTATTAATCTTTGTTAATGTTAGTTAATGAAAATAAAGTCATTCATTGTTAGTTCATGTTAATTCACAGCGCATTAACTAATGTTAACCAGCACAACTTTTGATTTTAATAATGCATTAATAAGTGCTGAAATTAACATGAACTAAGATTAATAAATGCTGTAGAAGTATTGTTCATTCTTAGTTCATGTTAACTAAATTAGTTAACTAATGTTAACGAATAAACCGTATTGTAAAGTGTTACCAACCTAACTGATAATGTTAACAAAAGCAAACGTGAGATAAAAAAGCAATTTATGAAGCAACCTTGTCGTTTTAGCTTCTACAAGCTTTTAAGCTCCTTCCTTATAATTCATGTTTCATGGGGACTGTACCTTAGCGCTCTGGATTACATCCAGCTATACTAGGTGAGCTACAGAGTAAGTTTACTACTTTAGAAAAGCAATTAAATTATACTGGTTATGTGATGTACACATCAACATTTTCTAGTTTACAAATCATGCACTATGGTAAAAGTGTTTTGAGATCAAAACATAGTATTGTGCAAGGAACTGTGTGAAAATAAGTCTACATTAATTAATAATTAGCCTTGTAATCATTATCGGTGATACTACATTGGATGGTGTGTGTGTGTGTGTGTGTGTGTGTGTGTGTGGCTGCTAGCTGTTGCTAAAATGGTTTGAATGACTTAGAATGCTACTATTTGATTGTAAGTGTGTTCTGGGTGGTTTATTGGGAATTGCAAGGTTGCTAGAGTGTTATGGGTGGTTGCTCAAAAGAATACATAGATTCTGGTCCCTAGATATGGCTCAGGTCATTCACTGTAAGTATATGGGTTTTTACAGCGTTTGTTTATGGTAATTAAAATTATGACATTGTTTACTATTGATTATTTCATTGACAGACAGATGTGTATGAGTATCAGCTGACCTTGCCTGTGGTCTTGACTCCTTTAAAAATGCAGAAATAACAGATAACCCAAGCCAAAAGAAGACACATGGCAAGATCAGCATTTACAGTCCCCAGACCACCACTGTTTGCTACCCGCAACATACGATGGCTGAGGGTACACACAAAAACACACAAATATTATAAACCGCACATTTTCATTTTAGTTCCATGCATGTCAAGACTCAAAGTTTTAGATTTCTAGTTTTAGGATAAACCTAGGCCCACAATCACAAATTCCCATGATAGATGTATCTTTTTAGTTTGGTGGGTTTTAGTTTAGGAAACTGCACAAACTATAAACATGTTGTTTTCATTGAATTCACTGGCTCTGTGGTTCAGCCCAGATTTCTCAATATCCCATGTCTTCCTGATGAAACATTAAAAGTCTCTGTCTCACAGATGTTGGATGTTTTTCATTTTTTCCCACCCTGTTAAGGGTAGGGGTTATCTAACTCATAGTCCAGGACTTGGAAGACAACTAACCCTAAATTAAGTGAGTTTTCTGACATTAAAATAGTTTCTAAAGTAGCTGACTGACACTAAAGCAAGTTCTACATTGTTAAACTGGAAAAGGTGCAGTTGTTTTTATAAGGATTCGAGTTAAAAAGCCAGAATTGCATGAAATAGTCGAAATTGCATGTTATAAAGTCAGAATTGTGAGATATAAACTGAGAAATAAAGTCAGAATTACGAGATAAAAACTCACAATTCTGTCTTTTTCTCTCAGAATTGTAAGATATAAACCCGCAATTCCGAGGAAAAAAAAAGACCATTTTCTTACAATTGCAAATTTATATCTCGCAATTCTGACTTTATTTCTCAGAATTATAGTTATATAGCCATAAAGTTATGAAGTCCATTAAAGAGCTATAAAGTCAGAATTGTGTGATATAAAGCCACATTTGCATGTTATAAACTCATAATTGCAAGAAATAAAGTCACAATTATGAGTTGTAAAGTTATAAATTGCACGTTATAAATTCACAATTGCAAGATATAAACTTGCAATTCTGAGAAATAAAGTCAGAATAGCGAACTGAACTGATTCTGAGGGGAAAAAAAGACAATTTTCTAAGAATTGCGAGTTTATATCTCACAATTCTGACTTTAATTCTCAGAATTACAAGTTTGTAAGTCAGAATTGCGAGAAACTTTCTTTTTAAAAAGATAAAAAGTAAGAATTGTGAGTTTATATTTGTGAATTTGTAACATTTATAACTCGCAATTGCGAGTGTATATATCTCACAATTCTGACTTTACAACACACAATTGCAAAAAAAAAAAAAGAAAAAACAAAGTTTGAATTTCGGGTTTATTTCTCGCATTTCTGACTTTATAACTCAGAATTGTGAGTTTATATTCCATAATTTATATCAGAAATGCAAGTTTATTACACACAATTCTAAGGAAAAAAAGTGAGAATTGTAAGATGTAAACTCACAATTGTGGGGGGAAAAACCCTCAGAATTGTGAGAAAAAAAACAAAGTTGGAATTTCGGGTTTATTTCTCGCATTTCTGACTTTATAACTCAGAATTGTGAGTTTATATTCCATAATTTATATCAGAAATGCAAGTTTATTACACACAATTCTAAGGAAAAAAAGTGAGAATTGTAAGATGTAAACTCACAATTGTGGGGGGAAAAACCCTCAGAATTGTGAGAAAGTCAGTTACCTTTTTTTTTTTTTTTTTTTATTTAGTGGCGGAAACAGGCTTCCATAGCTATTGCTGCCTGACACTTAAAAATGACAATAACCTGTAACTTAATGTAATCATCATAGGCTAATTTGTAAACAAACAAATTAATTAATTGTTTGTTCTGGGTGGTATCTAGAGTGTTGTTATTAAATTGCTGAAGCCAGCTTTGTTTTTCCACTGGCTGTTACATCTCACACATAACATAAAAGTTTGAAACTGCATTGTAACAATCACAATTTTAAATTGTAGCAGAGTTTTGAGTGTAGGTTGCTGAGACTCAAAATAAATGTGTGGCACTAATGCATATACAGTATTTGAAATGTTTAAGTAGCAAATGATGTAACTTACAACCAGTAGTCTTGTTCTGGGGAGATCACTTTAAAAGGCGGCCATTCGGATTCGTTTTGAAAACTGATGAAAGAAAGACGTAATGAGAGCTTTTCAAAGGAGTTTTTTTCAAACAAAACAGCTGTTTCTGTGTTGTGATAAGTTATACACACTAAGCTTGGTCTTCCTATTTCTATTTTGAAACACTCTGCTGAAGGAAAAAAAAAAAAGCCTAATCCAGCCTTAATGGTTTGCTTGTCTTAGCTGGTTTAGGATGGTCTAGTTGATTTGCAAATAATGTTTTAAGCTATTTTCTTCCTGCAGCAGACAGAAAAAAACACAAAGCTTATAATATGAAGAGCTGTGTAATATTGAGTTTAGAACATATACATTAATGGATTTCAATGAAATGTAAAAAAAAAAAAAAGCCTTTCTAATATTAGGCCTTGTTTAAATACACCTGCATCTGTCTGTGTTCTTTTCGTTTTCCTGTTAGATGAGTCCAAACAAAGAATAAATAATTATTTTTAAATGCATTACAAAAGGGTCTTTGTTTAGGCAACTTTTCCAACAAATGTCTGAAATCATCTAAAGCCTGAATCCAAAGAACATCTTCCATGACCCTGTAAACATCCGGGAGAACAACAGACGGTACAAGTGTTTTGATTTTGTACTTTGTTAAGTGAGGTTACCTCATGCTGTAGTTGTCATGTTTATCCGTTTCATTGTAGAGGAAAGACCAGTCAGTGTCAGGTCTGTGTAAACCTGTGTAGGTAACACTTATATTGTGGCAGTTAACTGTTGATAAAATGAGAGATCAAAGTGAACTCTTTATCTTTATCTTGGATGAAAATCAGTAATGATGAGTTTATATTTACAATATTATTATTTTTAATATGTATGTTATATATTAATAATTATATATTTTAGAGAATAATGGCAGAACTCATTGCCATTGTTTAGAACAGGGGTGTCCAAACTCGGTACTGGAGGGCCACTGCCCTGCAGACTTTAGCTCCAACTTGCCTCAACACACCTGTAGTTTACCTAGTAAGATCTTGATTAGCTGGTCCAGGTGTGTTTTATTAGGGTTGCAGGAGGCCCTCTAGGACCGAGTTTGGACACCCTGGGTTTAGAATAACCAATTAACTATGTTTTACGTTTTCTGAAGAAAGTGATAAAAGAAAAAAAAACTTCTAATTGCAACTTTGTATCTTACATTTACAACTTTACTTCTCATAATTGCTACTTTGGTTGTTGTAATTACTACTTTATTCCTTGTAATTCTAACTTTATATCTCACAATTACAACTTTATTTCTCATAACTGCGACTTTATTTCTTGTAATTGTGACTTCATATCTCACAGTTGCAAATGTATTTATTTATTTTAATTGTACCTTCATTTCTTTTAGTCATAACTTTGTTACAATTGCAACTTTTTTTTTTTTTTTTTGCAATGGCACTTTTAATTCTAGTTGCAATTTTATTTCTTGTAATTGTGGGTATATCTTACAACTACAGGTATTTCTTGTAATTGTGGCTTTATTTCTCTTTGCAACTTTATTTCTTGTAACTGCAACTTTTATCTCACAATTGCAACTTTATTTCTCATGATTGCGATTATTTTTTTGTTATTGCAGCTTTATAATACTGACATTTTCTCATAATTGACTTTGCTTATTGTGCCTGAAACTTTATTTCTTGTAATTGCGACTTTATCTCACAATTTCCATATCTCACAATGTATCTCACAATTCCAACTTTATTTTTTGAAATGTGACTTTATATCTTACAATGTGACTTCATATCTCATAATTGCAACTATCAAATCATTTTAAGTCTTACATTATACAGTATCTCACAATCTGAATGTATTTCTTAATTTGAACTTTATCTCAAGATTAACTATTTTATTTGTATGCTAATGCAGAAACAGTCTTTCATATAAAAGTGATCATTTATAAAAAGTACTAATTTTCCTCAACAAACCACACAATGAAGAAGATGAGCTACAAACCAAAAGTTTGAAAAAATCTCTAAGTGTGTACACTAGCATTAGTGATGCTTGTCTAAGCAAGAAACAGTTATTGGTATTGTTAAGATTCAAAGCTGCAATGTTTGTGCCACTGGGCAAGTCTGAAATTGCCCGACAGTTATTCAGTGTCTTAAGCCTTTATGAATAGTGTTTATAAATACATTATATGGTATATTAAACCACACCTGTGTTCCAATAATTGTCACAGGAAGTCCAAGGCAGAGTACTCCAGAAAGAGTTGAATAGATAAAACAGAGCCCAGGCCAGGACCACTATGTAATATATATTCAGATAAATCACTATAACTTGGGAGGCAACACCTACACCTGTGAACAAAAACTAAACAGTGAGAGAAATGCCAAATGTGTAAAATAATATAAAAAATAAAAAACGCACTATCTTCAACAATAAGCTATGATATTACAGTACATTTAATTCCAGCAATTCAATACATGGACTTCATTTTTTTTTCATTGTAGATCCATTTATGAAAGCATAAGTCACCTTCAAACATGGGGCAGATTTTTCTCCAAGCAGTGATGCCCCCTTCACTAGTGTATTGACCTAACGCCGTCTCAAGGAAGAATATTGGGATTCCACAAAAGAAAAGGAAGATGAAATAAGGGATGAAGAAAACACCTAGGGAGACCATTACAGAAATTATTTAGTTATTAGTCATAATCTAGGGTGAAAATCTTGTTTCCATTACCGTTAAGGGCTGTAACAGAACATAGCAATAACATATCATTAAATAAGCACTGTTATAGCTTCTCTTGATCACATTTGAATAAGGAGCTTGAGGGTAAACGGTAGCAAACACAATAACTTAAAAACCTTTTTGATCTAAATGATTCATTTTGTAAACAAATATAACTTGTGCTTACTTATTTAAAAAATATATATAATAATAATATATTATTTTGATGGTTTAGCTGAGAGACGCTCAGATAATGGTGGCTAAAAAATAAATAAAAAAAACGACAAATATAATAATAATATTTAAAGCACACATGGGTGAGATGAGTTCTCTGCCAAAGTTTAATTTATTGGCATGGGGATTTGAATAAACCCCTAAACCCAAGTATGAGCAAAAAAAAAAAAAAAAAGTCATGTCAGCATGGGCTTGGGGAAAGAGAGCCATGATTTGTAACAAAAATTGCTTCTGAGCACTGCAGAAGAACACAGTGGACTATTGACTGAGTTAAAAGCCATGGGCTTCAGTTTTGATGTGCTGAATCTTAAAGATCAAATCCATCTCTCTTCGCAGAGGTTTAAAACGCCTTTCTTTCTTTCTGTTATACTTCTTCTTCAACACTCTCTCTATCACAAACTTTCTCTTACCGCCTCCATTTTTGTAGCAGAGGTAAGGGAAGCGCCACACGTTCCCCAGGCCGATAATCTCTCCAGCCATGGACAGCAGGAACTCAGTCTTGTTGGCCCATTTTTCTCTGGCCTCGGGTCTCTTTTCCACGCTTCCTTTCTGGCCTTCTGGCTCCATAGCTTCCCCATCAGCAATGCCTCCATCTCTAGTCTCCTCCATGGTCCCTTTCTATATTTATATATCTATGAGCAGTTGAGCAAAAAAAAAAAAAAAAAGTCATGTCAGCATGTGCTTGGGGAAAGAGAGCCATGATTTGTAACAAAAATTGCTTCTGAGCACTGCAGAAGAACACAGTGGACTATTGACTGAGTTAAAAGCCATGGGCTTCAGTTTTGATGTGCTGAATCTTAAAGATCAAATCCATCTCTCTTCGCAGAGGTTTAAAACGCCTTTCTTTCTTTCTGTTATACTTCTTCTTCAACACTCTCTCTATCACAAACTTTCTCTTACCGCCTCCATTTTTGTAGCAGAGGTAAGGGAAGCGCCACACGTTCCCCAGGCCGATAATCTCTCCAGCCATGGACAGCAGGAACTCAGTCTTGTTGGCCCATTTTTCTCTGGCCTCGGGTCTCTTTTCCACGCTTCCTTTCTGGCCTTCTGGCTCCATAGCTTCCCCATCAGCAATGCCTCCATCTCTAGTCTCCTCCATGGTCCCTTTCTATATTTATATATCTATGAGCAGTCAGTTTATTACAAATTAGCCAATTAAAATCCATAAGCATGCAGAAGAGTAAGTCTGCGTTTGTGGATAAGTTCTTGCAAATATATATTTGTTTGTTTTTTTCAGTTGAATAAATGCATCAGATGTGCTTAAATTCAGTAAAAGAATTAACACTTGAAACTTAAACATTTAGTGTAAAATGTGTATAAGTCTCCTCCAGACAAGCGGTTCGTCAAGAAATAACAGTTAATGATTGAATAATTTAATCTGCATAATCCAAAGAGAAATTATACATACCAGAAATAGTTTGAAAATGGATAAGAAGTTAAAATCTGGACGAAAAAAAAAAACAGGGCTTACCAAAGTTTGTGGACAGCTCCCTCGCATGCATGCGTAGAGTGTCAGAGCAGAGTGCAGTGTTCTCGAGTGTGCAGATCGCGGTGAGTGGGAGAGGGCGTGGCGTATGGGGTGTCATGTAGCGCTACAATCTGGACTACACCCCATGTGCAAAGATTGAACTGCTTATTTTTCTCGTTTTATACAAGCGTTTGTGTTTACTGTACATAATATAAAATGTTATTACTATTATTTTAATAATATACAGTAATTAATAGACTTACAGTGTTCATTGGATTGGACAAAATAGTTTGTGCATTATATTTTCAATTTTAATCAATTTTAATTTTGTTTCATTATTTAATTTTTATTGTAAAGCCATGGATGGATAGATAGATTGGACGGACGCTGAATTATGTGATGTTTACGTCTGACATCTACCGTTGGATTGAGGAATAGCGCATTCAAAAACTGGAAAGATCCTCAAACATGCAAAGCATGCATGAGAAAATTCAAATGACCTCTTAATCAAAGTCGCAATACTAAAATTAACGTTATAATCTGCAACAAAACTATTGTCTACGTTATAATTAAGTGGGATCCCATTGTCGCTCTTGATTTCACGTTATGTAAACTAACTCTAGCCTATATAGGCTACCTACAAATCTTAAATGGCTGAAGTAAATTAAGTAGCCTACTAATTAAGTATTAATAGTTCTAAAATAATAAAGCGTTCAATTTATGTATTTATTTATTTATTTGCTTGTCTAATGATGAATCTGATAATACGGAGTTAGATAATATTGTAACATTTATTTGTTTGGCTGAAAATTTACCTCAGTGCTAAAATACTTTATCTCCACTTCAGAATATCTCTTCCAGATGCAAAGGTGTATCTCCTTCTGTTTTTGGTTAGGTATTATTTTTGAATTATATATATATATATATATATATATATATATATAATTGTTATTGTTATTATTACAGTATTTAATACTTAACACTTTAATACTTACCTTTATTTGACCCTCTAACTCTAGCACTTTCTATTCTATTTTAATTCTACTTTATCTATATTTATCTAAATAAATAAGTACAAGTTCTTAGTTGACCGATGCATGACGTCATTGTCGGCGAATGCGGAAGTAGAGCGAACAACAACCTCAACCAGAGATATTGAGGAAAACGAAACAAACAGGATGCAGACAGGAACGATGCTTCCTCGAATTTAGATGAATTCAACGTCATTTATAACTTAAAGAGGAAAAAAATTGTTTTCGAAAGGTATTCACAATACATTAATACGGTGAAATGCTAAATCATAATCTAAATTAAAAAGTGCATTTGATCATTTCACATGTTTGTTGAACAAATGTCTTTCATGAATGAGATCGCGACGACCGGTCAAAGCAAAATAGATGAACTAGATGAGTAAAGTTTGTAAACAATCTGATGCTGGCTTGAGAAAGTATGAAAGTTTAAAATATTTTAAAACGATAGTTTGTGTGACGTTTACGTCACTGACACCAAATCAACATAAATAAAAAAAGACTGATTATTTCAGCATGTTTTAGTAAAGAGAATCTTGAATGAGATCGCGACTTGTGGAATCAAATCATAACAATGATTGACGCAGGCTAGTTATTGATGAAAGCATGTTGTCATGCACTTAAAAGGTGGCTAGATGGTCATATTTGTGTATTTGCTTTGAGGATGGACTGTAAGACCACTATCAAGCATTTGGAGAGCTCAGAAGACCTCCAGAAGCCCACTGATGAAGGGTCATGTGAGGAGGAAATGGACATATCAGAGGCAAAGTGGCGCTGGTTCTACCTTGCCGAGTGTGGCGTCTGGCATATGTTTGAAGTATGTACTGCCTTTTATCAGCCTGATAGATTAGACTAATATGAATGGCAGTTCATAAGTTGGCTTTTTGCTGATCACATCATGCTGTTTTCCTTTTCACTACAGGAAGTTCCCAGCACAGGTTGTTCTGTTACCAATGAGCAAATTGAACAAAACTACATCAAGAATCAGCATGCTTCAATAGACTTCTATACTGCTAAATATACCTATAAATTAGACTTTTCTGGTCGGTTACCAAACAAAGCACACATTTGTGTTATTTATCTAGATTTGTGGTCATAAATGGCTTGGAGGGGGTGTGATATGCATCTGTCATTTCTCTTTTCAACTATATCATATGACTAGATATGAAACAAGTCAATGTGACTACTGGAAAAGAAAGGCCAATTAAAAGGGCGTTGCATTCAGCTACTGACTTTAGGTGAGCTCATTTATCCAGCTTTTATATTTATTTATTTATTTTTAATTGTTAAATTGGTATTGTACTTTTGTATTATTTATTATTTTAAATTAAATCATTATCTAAAAATGTCTTTTAAAATTTTGTGTTTCATAGATTTATCTGTGATAACGCAGCCCTTCCTGTACCCAGTAACTGGGAAAGAGTTAATACAGAGGAACCCTATCAGGTAGGGGCGTAAGAAAATATTGATACATTTGAGTATCGCTATATTTTGTTTGGCGATAATGTATCGATTCTCAAAAATGCAATATCGATATTTATATTTAAAAAAATTCATGGCAGTTGTTTCGTTTTGAGTTTATATCCCGACAAAAGTCATGCGGTGTGTAAAATGAACAATGCCAGCGTCAAATATTCAAAGAACACACACGTTTGCGGTACATTACGGCTTCGCTAAGGTAGGGTGACTATACGTCCTCTTTTTCCTGGACATGTCCTCTTTTTGGACCTTGAAAAATGCGTCCAGCCACGGGATTTCTAAATCGCCCAAAATGTCGGGGATTCAGCTTTTGTTTTCTACAGTCGTCAATCATCGTGTGCATTTTTGTATTAGAGCTCTGAAGAAGACTGTGTCCAGTCCCGCCCATACTTGTAATTTGTGCTCTGCATTTAACCCATCCAAAGTGCACACACACACCGTGAACACACACCCGGAGCAGTGGGCAGCCATTTATGCTGCGGCGCCCGGGGAGCAGTTGGGGGTTCGGTGCCTTGCTCAAGGGCACCTCAGTCGTGGTATTGAAGGTGGAAGAGAGCGCTGTACATTCACTCCTGGGCTACTTTTAAACTGTTGCCATGGCTTGATTTTCCCCCGTGTGTTAAAGGTTTGAATTGAATTGAAAGGTGTTGCATAAATAACATTTGACTGAAATGCTTGTATTGAAACATTTTGCATTCTACCTATGATAAAACTTGTTCTAGATGTTAAGTTTTGTGAAGGATGGCCACTGGTAGGAAGCTTTTTAGCTGTGTTTATGATAAATATGCTTAACACTGACTGTAAAATATGTATATTAGGTATGGAAATGACATATTTTGAGTTTTGATATTTGAGATTTCGCTACTTTGGGCGCTTTCGGCATTAATTTAACCACCAACCAACCACACCCCAGCCCCCCGCCCCGACCACATGCACCCACTGTCCTCTTTTTGAAAAACTAAAATATGGTCACCCTAGATTTAGCTGCATTTTAACCGCAATACACTTCTGAAGGCTCTGCCTCTGGCCATCTTTAATGAAGACCTCTTACCCTTTATGGTACATGGCAGGAAAGAAGGTGGATGCCAACTTTAATGTGTAGTCTTGAAGGAGGTATATTTGATATGATGTAAGTCATGAAGCACACTTTTACTTTTGGAGTGAATTTGCATTTATTTTTCTCCACCGCATTCACACACAGACACTCTCCACGCACGTGTGTGTGTGTGTGTGTGTGTTCACGTGTGCTCATGTTCTTCATGTTCTTCCTGCAAGCACTTTATTTTTCATTGATATTAAGCAGATGCAATTATTTTATTCAGATCAAAATGTTATGGCATTGTATTTTACAATTTTTTACTTAAACAGTGAACCTTTAAAGCAGGGTCTAAAAATATATATGGTCTGTTTATAACAGCTTACATTTTATACATTTCATTTAACTAAAGAGTCCTGCAAGCACTTTATTTCCCCCCCTTTACTCGTACTGCACAAAAAGTGGTTCAGTGACATTGAATGTTACCGGGACTAATTAATGCAAATGCAGATCCCACTGTGTTCTGGTTAAATCATTTTTATTTAGTATTGCTAGATTATTGCCGATACACAGCCCTACTATCAGGTATACAAAGAGAAAGTTAAATTAATGATTACTTTTAATGACACAGAATGACTTTTGACTGTGGGACTGTGACTGGTTCTGTCCAGCTAATTGCTATATGCAGCGATACGTTTGAGTACAAAGAAGTGGCCCGGTTATATGAGAGAACCATGAGCCAGCCCATCAGATCCATTCAAAGAGAACAGAACCTGGACCTGTGGGAATTTTTCTGCAGGTTGGTTCATTTTTGCAATATTTAAAATCATCTTTTTTTTTTTTTTTTGCA
>NW_015540943.1:356093-366241 GCF_001515605.1 Sinocyclocheilus anshuiensis
TCTTTTTTTTTTTTTTTTTTTGCAATAATGTCTGTCTGGCTGTATATTAACACTCTTATACAAGGCTTCTTAGCAAATATATTATTATAATTGTTTAATTTTTATGTAACATTTTTTTTTTTTTTACATTTCAGTTATGACAGAATTCAGTCATAAAATTTTAAATAAAAATATATGAATAAATGTAAATGTGTTACAGGAAAAAGGCCCAGTTGAGAAAGATAAAACATGTTTTAGATGTTGAAGAAAAGATGCTTTTTCATGGAACTGGTCACAGCAACATACAGGTCATATGCACATACAACTTTGATTGGCGTCTCACCGGAAGCCATGGCGACGTCTATGGCAAAGGTATAGTTCATAATTATTTCTGCATTAAAAATGATAATTTATCTAAAAATGAAAAGGGTCTCATAATTTACGCATCTTCCTATCAGTCCAAGCCTGTATGACTTCTGTATTCCATTGAACACAAAAGGAGACATGCTTATAGAAGCCCATTTCTGCCATACAAGAAAAAATAAAATAAAATCATGCTTTGGTAAATCATAATTATGACAAAAATATCATGCATTTTGGGATATTAACTAGAAATTATGACATAAAAGACATTATGAAATGCCATGTCGAAATTATAAGAGAAAAAGTTGTAATTATGACAAAAGTCAAACATAATGTCATAATTGTGCTTTTTCTATCTCATAATTCAATTTTTTTTTCTCAGTTAAGTCATAAATATGACTTTATTTTAAAATTTTTATATTTTACGTCAAACTTCCTTATGACTTAGTTTCTCATAATTCCAACTTTTTACCTCTAATTATTAGATAAAATTTGATTGAGATAACTTTGTCATAATTGGCTATATTATAATTCCAAATATGATAGTATAGAAAGTCAAATATAGAAAGTCATAATTATGTCTTATTTCATTATTTTGACTTTTTAGCTCATAATTGACTTTCATTTATTTATTTATTTATTTTTAATTTAATAATATTGACTTAGTATGCCATAATTTTGATTATATCAAAATTATACATAATATACCAAAGAATGATTTTGTTTTCTAATGTGATGGAATTTGACTTTCTTATTGGAATAAAACTTTGCAGTTGCCTTTTTTGCCATTAGGGTTATTGTAAGCATATCACTACTGATTTGATTCAATTTTGATTAGTAATTATAGAATCATTTTATATTATATAAATACAATTTATGTCTTTACAGGAAGCTATTTTGCACGTGATGCGAGGTATTCAAGCAAGTTTTGTCATTCAACTAGCAAGCACAACTTTATCCTACAGAGACATGGTCTAGCGCCCCGTTTTCCAGAGTGACCCACCGTACAAGTGCATGTTCCTGGCATGGGTTCTAGTTGGGGAATATACACTGGGTCACCCCCAGTACTGCAGACCGCCTTCCAAAGACATGAGCATTGGCAACTTTTTTGACAGCTGTGTGGATGACACGATGAGCCCGAAGATCTTTGTTATATTCGACAGCAACCAGATCTATCCGGAATACCTGATTGAATTTTATTGACATCAAAGACCAAAAGAAATGCTGTGAATTTTCAAAAGAATGAACAGTGTTTTCATTCTAATGAACTTACTGTGGTTGTGAGAGTTGTAGAGCAGAGTACTGTAACAGTGCTGAGGCCGGTTACTGCAAAAGTGCCTTTGGTGAAAAACTATGAATGGACAATAGTCTGTGTCTAGGGGGCAGAGTTAAAACAAATTTACAGTTTATAAACTGATTATATGATCAATTTTATGTTTTTATGTTCTAGCCAACCGGTTACACTGCAAAAAAAATTGTAAAAAAAAAAATGGTAAATGACTGGCAGCTACGGCTGCCAAACAAAAAACGTAAAATTAAAGTAAAATATCTTAATTGACATAAAGAACAATAATTTTACAGACATTTTCATTAAAGGTTTTACAGAAAAATGTAGTAAAACATTTTTTTGTTTTAATTATGATATTTTACTTTAATGTTACGTTTTTTGTTCGGCAGCTGCCAGCTACAGTCATTTACCTTTTTTTTTTTTTAGGGGACTTTTTTTTACAGTGTAAGACATTGATTTATATGAAAAATTCAGGTTGATTCATTCATGTAAAAATTAGGATGAAATTAAATTAAGTATATTCATAATAAATTAATTATGTATAATTTTAATTTGGAATTTGATTTGATTAATTAACACTAGGTAAACAGAGTTATGTTTTTCAAGTTTGTACATGTAATATTTTTTATTACTATTATTTTTCATAGCCTCTCCATAATTCTACCTCTTGTCATATATTTTCAAAAACAAAGACAAATAAACTATGATTGCCAGGAGTTTTAAACACCCATATGTTTGAAATGGAAAATGGATGATGTCTTTAAATTGTGAAGCAATGGACATAGTGACAGATCTTTTCTTCCATATTGTGACGTACATCCAAGTAAAGCGGATTATTGGGGGGGAAAAAAAAAAAGCAGGACGGGGTCTTGGTTCTACCCATTGGTTGTTGATTGGATGGAGGCAGATCAAAATGAGAGTTTTAAAATGAATACTTACAACGTCAAAATAAACATTATAATATATATACACTGAACAAAATTATAAACGTAACACTTTTGTTTTTGCCCCCATTTTTCATGAGCTTAACTCAAAAATCTAAGACTTTTTCTATGTACACAAAACGCCTATTTCTCTCAAATATTGCTCACAAATCTGTCTAAATCTGTCTTAGTGAGCACTTCTCCTTTGCTGAGATAATCCATCCACCTCACAGGTGTGGCATATCAAGATGCTGATTATTATATTGGCAGGAACTGGAACACGCTGTCGTATAGGCCGATCCAGAGCATCCCAAACATGCTCAATGGGTGACATGTCTGGTGAGTATGCTGGCCATGCAAGAACTGGGATGTTTTCAGCTTCCAGGAATTGTGTACAGATCCTTGCAACATGGGGCCGTGCATTATCATGCTGCAACTTGAGGTGATGGTCGTGGATGAATGGCACAACAATGGGCCTCAGGATCTCGTTACGGTATCTCTGTGCATTCAAAATGCCATCAATAAAATACACCTGTGTTCATTGTCCAGGTTCTTCTGCGTTCTTCATCTTGGTGTAAAAGCTGCTCCAGCTCAGCGTCTCTCCTCTTCAGATCATCGAGCTCCTGCTCCAGCCGCTTCAAGAGTCCTTCAGCTCAACTCACTGCAGCTTTTTCCTGATCTCTGATCAGCTGTGTCACCTCAGAGCGACATCTCTCAATGGAGCAGATCAGCTCAGTAAAGATCTTCTCAGTGTCCTCCACCGCTACCAGTGCAGTCCTGACATTAATCCAGCAGTGAGCACAGCAGTTGTTCTTCTCAACTGCTCAAAACTCACCTTGTGTGACTCTAGTCTCGCTTTCTCTTTCTGCTGGATTCTCTTCTTGAACTCAATCTTTGCTTTTCCTGTAGGACAGAACACAATAGCTTACAAGTTGTAGAATTTTAAATTCCCCTTTGTTTTCGGTCTGTCAAATAATTAATCGTAGCAAGTCATTACAAGGTCTACACACATTTTGACAGCAATCATGTCAATCATGACAGTCATGACAACAATTAGTAACGTAATCTATTACTTTACACACTGTAGGTAATATAATCTGATTACTTTTTGATTAATTTGACAGTTCTTTTGACCTAAAATAATAATAAAAAAAAGTTTATATATCTTTTTGAAAAAAAAAAAAAAAAAAAATATATTTTAACTGCATTAGATCCAGATAAACTGGGGCTGGTTGCATAAAAGGATTAGACTAGTCTTACAAGTTTTCATTCAACTAAATTCATTCAAGACTGGCCATGATTTTTTTATTTTTTTATATATATATAATTCAGTTACATTAAATCGTAGATTAGTGAAAGTTGAATCTAAAAATAAGACTTATTACCCCTTTGCTAGTTGGTCGAACTTGTACTTAAGACACAGTCTTAACATATAGGCTTTAGTTTATGCAACTGGCCCCTGGACAACTGAACTGGTCCTGAGCCACTGAAATTCTAGCTTCTGCCATTTGACAGAGAGAGACGTACAACAGCTCAAAAAAACATACCTCTTCCCATGAATTGAAGAATTTCCAGTTTCAGTTATTGAGAAAGTCAAACTGTGAGAATGCAGAGCAGACAATAGGTGGCGCTCAAGCCTCAAACACTATTTTCTACTTCTGCTGTGTATGCTATAAACACTATTGACACTAACTAATAATGATATTACATTATTCTTGTGCTTATTTTTTTTAACCAGGGCAAGGATGTTCATGTTGGCAATGCATATGTAGTGACCACTTGGCAACCACCTCTAAATTGTGGTACATTTCTGTCCCTGCCTGTAAGTGGATTTTAAAATTAGTAGTTTAATTTTAATGCACTGCTTTGATGTTATCATCACTTAATATTGTGACTTATATTTATGTTTTGCCTCTGTTTACTCCAACAGGCTGATGCATCCTTTTACTTATATGCAAATCAAGTCACTGGACCCTGTGTGTAAGTTGTTGTTGTTAGTGGTGGTGTCTTCAAATAATGTGATTAATTTTGGAAATATCTTTGAAAATGAAATCTTTGTTTTTATACAAGATTTTGCCACTTTTGATTTGGTTCATTTCAATGGTAATCACAATTAGGATTATTTTTCTAAGTTTAAAGATGTTGTCTTTATCTAGATAAAGGTTGTATACTTAACTGAAACAAGAAATAACATCCAACACACACAGACAGGCTATACTGTGTAAATTTTTTGTGTTCCAGTTTAAGTCTTATGCATGTGACTACAAAACAATTTTATGTATTTTTTTTATTTTTTATGTCTGTAATAAATTGGAACTGTTCATTGTTCCTTATAAATTTAAAAGTTGAAAATATTAGTCAATTGGTTCAGTTCAACATTTTCTTTTCTGGCTTTTGATAGGCATTAGTCAATGGCTTAAAAAAAAAAAATAATAAATAAACAAATATATATATATATATACCTGCTCCCTGGTTCAAGTAACAGTGTCATGTTTAACTACTCATAACACTAAAGGGTTAGTTCACCCAAAAATTAAAATTCTGTCATTAATTACTCACCCTCATGTCGTTCTAAAGCCGTAAAACCTCCGTTCCTCTTCGGAACACTAAGATATTTTTGATGAATTTTGAGAGCTCTTTGACCCTCCCATAGACAGCAATGTAATTACCATGATCAAGGTCCAGAAACGTAGCAAAGAGATCGGTAAAATAATCCATGTGACATCAGGGGTTCAACCGTAATTTTACGAATCTATAAGAATATTTTTGTACGCAAAGAAAACCAAAATAATGACTTTATTCAACAATTCGTCTCCTCCGCGTCACCCTGGTGCCATTTTGGAGAGTATCCACTGAACGCAAACAGCATATGCTATTCTGTGTCAGCTGTGCCACGCGGATACGTTTTCTACGTTGTTTACGCTTTGATTTGATATAAATCCTTAAAGCCCAGACAGGGGCAAATGGTGTTCCGAGCCTCAGCGTCACGCAAGGTAGACATCTTAGAAGACAAAGCAGGCAAAGAAATGACCTGCACTTTAAAGGGGGTAGAAAGAGATTTAGGCATGTAGCCCGATCTCGGCCGGAGAGTAACACTGCAGTCCCCAGGCCCAAAGTGAATACAATCACTGTCCACTGAGAGCGCATGCAGATCTCCTATGCGCTTAGCCGAAGCAAGGGCAAGAAGCAGAGCAGTTTTGAGGGAAAACTCCCTCATAGCAATGGATGCTAAGGACTAGAACAGCGCTGGGTCCCACGGCGGCACCAGCGGTGGTCATGGGGGATGTAATCTCCTCGCTCCCCTCAGAAATCTGACCACCAGTATGTGCCTCCCGATCGACTGCCCATCAACCGGGGAACGAAACTAAGCAATAACAGCCACATAAACCTTTAGTGTTGACGGTAGACTCCCATTATCTAGCCTGTGCTGCAGAAAACGTAAACGTCTGACACGGGACAGCTCGTCGGGTTGATATCTCTATCACAGCACCATTTCACAAACACTCCCCATTTAAGAGCGTACAGACGCCTAGTAGAAGGTGCACGAGACTCTGTGCGTGTCAAACCCCTCTAGGACCCCTGAAGTAGCCACAAATGAAGGCTCCACAGCTCTGGTCTAGGGTGCCATATTGCTTGAGACAGCAGATCCCTCCTGAGGGGGATTCGCCGGAGGGGAACCACCAGCATCTCCATGAGGTCCGGAAACCAAGGTTGATTCAGCCAGTGTGGGGCAATGAGGATCACCAACGGTCTCTCTTCCCTATGCATATTTCAGATCTATGGATGCAAACCAGTCCCCGGGATGGATTTGTGCCAGGATCTGCTTCAGAGTTGTCATCCTGAACACGAGCTGTGAAGTGCTCCGTTGATGGGTCTCAGGTCCCCCATCTCTCTTGGGTACCACAAAATAGCTGCTGTAAAACCCGCTCTCCAGCTCACTCGGAGGGACTCGCTCTATCACTCCTTTTGCAAGCATACTGTGAACCTCCTGTCTCAAAACGGGCATTTTGAGGCAGTGACAGTGACGGAACCACATCATTGAAACGGGGAGGTCTGCGTCTGAACTGTAGGGAATACACGTGTTCTATTATGCTCAGCACCCAGTGCGAAATGCCTGGAATAGCTCTCCTTGTGTCTAGGAACGGACATAGCGGCCGAATCTCTCCGGTTGCTATCGTTGGCAGCAATGTTCATAAACTGGCACCCTGTCCCTGCGAGGCTAAACGCACTGATGCATGCAGGTCTTTCACGGTGTCCGCATCCATGTCGCCACTGTCCAGGGACTTCAGGAGCTTAGCTTGAAAAACATTCAGCATGGCAATCGTGTGCAGCGTGGATGACGCTTCGCCCATGGAAGTGTAAGCCTTGTCAACGAGGTGGGTGCTCAATCTGCAAGGCTTAGAAGGCACAGATGCATCGCAACGGTCTCCTTGCATGCGCTCATTGCCGTAGGCCTCCGCCCCATCCATGTAGGAGAACATGGCCTGAGTGGAAGAGTGGACGTGCTGACTGGGGTGCAGACCACGACTTCATCACCTGCTCGTGGACATCCCGTAAGAACGGAGCCTTCCTCCTCCAGGCAGCCAGGCGGCGGCTCGACTTGAAGTACCAGGAGTCGAGCTTACTCCGAGGGAGGTTGATATGGAGGGCGTCGATGAGCTCGCCAGTTGCACAAGCATCAGTTACACAAGCATATTATGCCTAATATTATAATGAACAGCGTTACTGGGGAGCGGAGCTCGTGCAGTCAGCTCTCGGGGGCATATGTGTAATCAGTCGAATCGATGGGCGAGACGTCAGAGGCGGGTGACGTCATGACCAGGAAGCTTTAAAAGCACGTGAGGTGCAGCCGGCGTTAGCTTTCTGTCATTCAGCAAAGCTCTCTGTGTGTGTCGGTCACGATCTATGTTCTGTGAGTCTTATTTACTGTTGTCTGTCCAAAAAGTTGCACAAGCATTCAAAAGTATAAGCTCCAGCAGAAGATGTCTAAACTAAAGACAAAAAAGGGCAAAAGCAGACCGCGTTACAGACTGTGTGTTCCTCCCTGCTCACGCTACATCACGAGCGGGGATACACACAGTTTGTGCGTGGTCTGCTTGGGAGAGGAGCACGCGGCGTCGTCTCTCGAGAGGGCCAACTGTCCGCATTGTGAGCAGTTGCCACTGCGTTTGCTTCGCTCCCGGAAGGCTCTCTTTTAGGAGGGAGCCTTCACCAGCGTTCCTCGCGGTGCCAGCCCCGCTTTTGCCGAGGCGGAGCAGCGGCTGCGCTCATGGGGTTCGCATATGATCCAGCGCCCGCACTGTGGGATCGGAAGCCCGCGCTGCGGTTATTCCTCCCGGGGAAAGGGCTCGACACTCCGCCTGTCTTCCTCCGAGGAGGTTGATGTGCAGGGCGTCGATGAGCTCGCCAGTTGCACAAGCACCAGTTTCACAAGCACCAGTTTCACAAGCATATTATGTCTAATATTATAATGAGCAGCATTACTGGGGAGCGGCGCTAGCGCAGTCAGCTCTCGGGGGGCTGATTGTGCTTTTCCCGCTGTTAAGCACTCCGCTCTCTCCGTGTGTCCGTGCCTGTGATCTTGCGCTTCTGGTCCCGCTGCTATCTTTCTCCGAGGAGATTGATAATGTTTGTGTGACCGAGCGGCTCGTGTGCTGCTGAGGCAACGCATGCATTACATCTTTTTTGGTTTTTGATATGAATCTTATCAACAAGACCAGCTCCTCATTCTGGGGGCATCACTTCTCGTACTCCGCAGAGTCTAGAGTCAAAGTGGCGCTCCCAGGCCGAAGGCTTCTAGTGGAAGGCGATTCTGCGGACTGTCATTCTCACTGGATAGTCTTCGTCTAAAACGTCCTGACGCCTAAGGCCTAGGACTTCTGAGGGCCAGCCCCCTCTGCGGAAGGGCGGTGTACACAGCCCATTTTAAATTTGAGGCTGTTCTTCCAACCGTTCCATCCAGTAGAGGAACCTGGTTCAGTAAGGCATGGATGTTTTTTTACCAGTGCAGATGCAACATCATTGAACTCATCATCAGAGGGATATGCTTTGAAGTTGTACATAGACTCAGCAAGTTTTTCAAGAATTTCATGCTTCATGTCCCTAGGAACGTGCATATATGTCTGGTCTTTCATGAAGAGAAGATTTCCTTGGCGCAATCTGTACTCAATGTCTACAGGAAAATTTGGGATTTCAAATGTCTCTGGCCACTGAGCTTGGCGTACATTAGATGAACCTTCTTCTGAGGTCAAAGACACAATATCAGTGTCAGCTGTACTTGGTGTAGGAGATGCTGTAGGAGATGCTGCAAGAGTAATCACCTTTAAGGTGGGCCTTTCAGCAAAATCTGCAATGTCTGTTAGGTTAATCAGAGCATTGTTAAAATCAGCATCTTCATACTGAAGATAAAACTTGTAAGGAAGACCTAGCTTTTCCTCAAGCTGTTCCATCAATGAAGTCAAAGTTTGTGGTTTCCCATGCATCGTGATTTTCCTTATGTCGTCTTCATTCACGATCACTCTAAGTATAGTTTTTGTCTCCATTATGTCCTGTGAACCTAAAAATGAGAAAAATCAATGAAATCAAATGAAATTAAAGGAAAAAGGGAAAAAAATTATTACCCTCATCTTTTTTAAACCTGTATAACTTTATTTTGCTGAACACAAAAGATATTTTTAAGAACATTGGTAATCAAACAACTTTGGGTTCCTGATGGAAGTCAATAGGAACTGAAACTATGTGTTTACCAACATTCTTAAAAATACCTTATTTTGTGTTCAGAAGAATAAAGTCATACAGGGTTAAAAAAGAAAGAAAGAAACGGATGAATAAATGAGGACTATTTTCATTTTTAGAATGACTATCCTTTTAAAAGCTTAATTTAACACAAGATGAAATGTTTTGCTGTAACAAAAGTCCTGCCCCGAATTTTGTAGGATGCCAGTGGAAAAATGTCATTCAAATCAGAGAGCTTTGTGACAGTCATGTCTGGTACATGACTGCACAATTCGTAGGAACGCAGATGCTCAATGTACCACGATGTCTGTTTTTTGCATACAAACAAAATATTGGTGTTGATGATGACAATTTTTACAATTCGCCTAAAATCAGGCAGACATGAACTTGCACCAGCAGACAGAAACATATCAGGACTGTACTTGATGCCATCAATGCACACTGAAGATGTGACAAGTACAGTGCTTTGGGTAGGAAAATTCTGCTGAAGCATGTTCTGAACACTCTCAGGAAAAGATGAAATCAGCGTAGACGTCACTTTGTCCATCTGGACAGAAGGTTTAAAAAAGGATGATGAGTCCACATGGTACGCCACCATTCTTTGGTGTCGGACTGACAGAGTTTGTGTGACGTTTTTGAAATTTTTTGTCTCACGAATGATTTGTTTGAAGAACTTGTGCTTGCCTTCAAAACGCATGGTCCAAACATCTCTAAGTGGCCCATATGTCCTAATTAGTTGTGAATAATGTTCGATGTAGTGGTGTTCAGGACGAAGCACAAAATCAGGGAATACTTTCGAAAGCAAACCTCTGTGCTCTGAAATTTTAGCCGCAAGAAAATCAATAGTGTCATCAGTGAAT
>NW_015540943.1:366424-403433 GCF_001515605.1 Sinocyclocheilus anshuiensis
CCCATTTTAAATTTGAGGCTGTTCTTCCAACCGTTCCATCCAGTAGAGGAACCTGGTTCAGTAAGGCATGGATGTTTTTTTACCAGTGCAGATGCAACATCATTGAACTCGTCATCAGAGGGATATGCTTTGAAGTTGTACATAGACTCAGCAAGTTTTTCAAGAATTTCATGCTTCATGTCCCTAGGAACGTGCATATATGTCTGGTCTTTCATGAAGAGAAGATTTCCTTGGCGCAATCTGTACTCTGTCTACAGGAAAATTTGGGATTTCAAAGGTCTCTGGCCACTGAGCTTGGCGTACATTAGATGAACCTTCTTCTGAGGTCAAAGACACAATATCTGTGTCAGCTGTACTTGGTGTAGGAGATGCTGTAGGAGATGCTGCAAGAGTAATCACCTTTAAGGTGGGCCTTTCAGGTAAATCTGCAATGTCTGTTAGGTTAATCAGTGCATTGTTAAAATCAGCATCTTCATACTGAAGATAAAACTTGTAAGGAAGACCTAGCTTTTCCTCAAGCTGTTCCATCAATGAAGTCAAAGTTTGTGGTTTCCTATGCAGCGTGATTTTCCTTATGTCGTTTTCATTCACTATCACTCTAAGTATAGTTTTTGTCTCCATTGTGTCCTGTGAACCTAAAAATGAGAAAAATCAATGAAATCAAATGAAATTAAAGGAAAAAGGGAAAAAAATTATTACCCTCATCTTTTTTAAACCTGTATAACTTTATTTTGCTGAACACAAAAGATATTTTTAAGAACATTGGTAATCAAACAACTTTGGGTTCCTGATGGAAGTCAATAGGAACTGAAACTATGTGTTTACCAACATTCTTAAAAATACCTTATTTTGTGTTCAGAAGAATAAAGTCATACAGGGTTAAAAAAGAAAGAAAGAAACGGATGAATAAATGAGGACTATTTTCATTTTTAGAATGACTATCCTTTTAAAAGCTTAATTTAACACAAGATGAAATGTTTTGCTGTAACAAAAGTCCTGCCCCGAATTTTGTAGGATGCCAGTGGAAAAATGTCATTCAAATCAGAGAGCTTTGTGACAGTCATGTCTGGTACATGACTGCACAATTCGTAGGAACGCAGATGCTCAATGTACCACGATGTCTGTTTTTTGCATACAAACAAAATATTGGTGTTGATGATGACAATTTTTACAATTCGCCTAAAATCAGGCAGACATGAACTTGCACCAGCAGACAGAAACATATCAGGACTGTACTTGATGCCATCAATGCACACTGAAGATGTGACAAGTACAGTGCTTTGGGTAGGAAAATTCTGCTGAAGCATGTTCTGAACACTCTCAGGAAAAGATGAAATCAGCGTAGACGTCACTTTGTCCATCTGGACAGAAGGTTTAAAAAAGGATGATGAGTCCACATGGTACGCCACCATTCTTTGGTGTCGGACTGACAGAGTTTGTGTGACGTTTTTGAAATTTTTTGTCTCACGAATGATTTGTTTGAAGAACTTGTGCTTGCCTTCAAAACGCATGGTCCAAACATCTCTAAGTGGCCCATATGTCCTAATTAGTTGTGAATAATGTTCGATGTAGTGGTGTTTAGGACGAAGCACAAAATCAGGGAATACTTTCGAAAGCAAACCTCTGTGCTCTGAAATTTTAGCCGCAAGAAAATCAATAGTGTCATCAGTGAATCTGAAGGATGTCGCCAGTTCTAGAATGTCTTTCAAAAGCATTAAGATCTCCCATATTGCATCATTTTCTGGGATGTCAAAGCCAATCATTAGTGGGAGAAGTCTTAAAAGTGCCCAGTTTTCATTGCCATTTCCACCAATCGTGCCTCTAGAGGCAAACGTAGTTGGAATGACCTGAGGTTGATCGATCTTGTCCATGAATTGGTATGGAAACTGTTTGATCATCCTGTTCACATACTCAAGGGTGATGTACTTTTTGTTAATTAAAGCATTGAGGCAGAGTGCCATTTCAACGGGTATGACACCCTCCAAGAGATCATGCAGGATGTCAGGTGGAAAACCAGTGACAGAGTGAAAATGGTCAAGCTCATTTAAAACACATCTGCCTTTTACACCATACTGCTTCGTCAAATTTGGGTCTTTTAAAACTTCTTCAACTTGCCTGTCATGATTCTGCTTTGTCCTGGGTTCAAATCCTCCTGACAGTACGTCTTTCTGTTGAATTTCACACCTTTTCACCATGCAAAAGCGGCAAGGGTGTTCCACAACGAAGCTCTCTTGAAATCCTGCCAAGGAATGAGCACCAAGATTATCAGCAGCAACATTGAGAACTGTTCCCTTTACACATTCTCCTAACTGCTCCACATAGACACCATGTTTCTCCAGAGTTTTGAGGTCTTGCACAAGAGGGTGAAGGACTCTCTCGTATCCATATTGTTTTACAGCACTAGCTTTGCATAAGAGTGCTAGCTGAATTGCCTGAAGTGAAGACCTGTGTTTAGATGGAAGATTAGCAAGAACCCAATACACACTGAATATCTTGTGTTTCTTTTTTGAGGTGCCAAGCGGATTGGCAATCTCAAATTCATCAGTGTATAGGGTAAGCAAAATCCGGAATTTCTCTGTCATCAAAAAATCATTCTCACGATAGTTAGTGCTGTCTATGTAAGAGCTGATCCCATCTGCATTGCCAACAGGAGAAAGAACTTTCTCAAGAACATCAGTTCAGTTTAAAAGCACCTGTAACATATTCAGAATTGGCACATAAGCAAATGATTGAGAGTCTTTCCCAAGTTTATATTCTATCGGCATTACAACTGGAAATTCGTGTGAGACTGGTTCCCTTAGTAGATCACTTGGGGGTGTGGGAGCCCCTGCCAAGTGTGCCTCATTGGGTCCTGCCCTGAGCAGGCTCTGGTTCTATCAGTCTAGTCTTACCTTGGTGGGTCCCGAGCAGGCTCTGATAATGGAACAAGAAGTAGATACTTCCTTTCGGCCTGGCACTATCAACCCACACTTTCACTAAGTGTGTGGATGCTGCTCTGGCTCCTCTGCGACTCCAGGGCATCCGCACACTCAACTACATCAACGATTGGTTGATATTAGCTCATTCAGAGCAGATAGCGGTTCGACATCGAGTTGGGGGTTAAGACTAAATGCCAAGAAAAGTGTGCTTTCTCCATTACAGAGGACCACTTATGTGGGCATGGTGTGGGATTCGACCACGATGCAGGCACGTTTGTCCCCTGCTCGGATCGAGTCGATCCTCACGGCAGTCAAGAGAGTGAGAGAAGGCCTGTCACTCACTGTCAAGCAGTTTCAGAGACTGTTGGGTCTGATGGCAGCTGCGTCCAACATGATATCTCTTGGCCTGCTGTACATGAGACTCCTACAGTGGTGGCTCAAGACCAAGGGGTGCTCCCCGAGGGGAAACCTGCTTTGCATGCTCAAGGTCATGCGGCGCTGCCTTCGTGCCTTAGACATGTGGAGGAAACCTTGGTTCTTGTCTCAGGGCCCAGTGCTGGGAGCTCCTTGTCGCCGCGTAATGCTAGCGACGGACGCGTCCCTCATTGGTTGGGGAGCGGTCATGAGTGGCCACTCGGCCTGTGGAGTGGTCGCCATCTCAGTGGCACATTAATTGGCGTGTTTCTAGCTTTGCAACACTTTCTCCCGGACCTAAGAGATCACCATGTGTTGGTGCGCACCGACAACACAGCGGTGGTCTCTTATATCAACCACCAAGGAGGTCTGCGTCCACACCCCCTGTATAGGCTGGCGCACCAGATCCTTTGTGTGGTCCCAGGGCAAACTCCTCTCGCTGAGAGCAGTTCACATTCCTGGGCGTCTCAATATGGGAGCGGACATCGTGTCGATGGAGACTTCACCCTGAGGTGGTGAAGCAGATATGGAGAGCTTTTCCTGTTTGCGACTCGAGAGACATCGCACTGTCCCCTCTGGTTCTCTCTGACTCATCCAGCTCCTCTCAGACTGGACGCTATGGTGCAGACTTGGCCGAGGCCTCGTCTGTACGCTTTTCCCCCAAATGCTCTGCTCCCAGGAGTTCTGGAGAGAGTGCGCCAGGACGGGGTCTGTCTGCTGCTAGTAGCCCAGTTCTGGCCGGGCCGAGTATGGTTCTCGGACCTGATTTCCCTTCTCGACGGCTCTCCATGGGAGATCCCCGTCAGGAGGGACCTCCTCTTACAGGCGGAGGGCACGATTTCCACCCCCTCCCGGAGCTGTGGAAGTTTTGGGTGTGGCCCCTGAGGGTGCACAACTCGCAGCTTCCTGTATCTCATCCGAGGTTGTGGAGACCATCCTCCAATCCAGAGCTCACTCAACAAGGAAACTGTATGCCTTGAAGTGGAAGCTTTTCAATTCTTGGTGCGGAGACCGCCAGCTTGACCCAGTCAACTGCCCAGTTGGTACAGTTCTGGAGTTCCTGCAGAACAGATTCTCCGCAGGCTATGCGTGGAAAATGCCAGAATGTTTATATAATACAGGTTAATGCAGAACTAAGGTGTTTTGGGGTAAGTATTTTTGCAAAAGGTTGGGATTTAATGCATTTTAGAAGACAAAGTAATTTAATGTTATAGTGTTTGAATTTAACATTTATTTTCACCCAGATACAGTAAACACATTGGAAGCTCACTTGAAATAGTGATTTCCCTTTCACTCATGGCCAAGAATCGTTCCAAAAAATAAATCATAAAAGAGATCACAGAATTAATTACCAAAAGGATCATTATGGGAGTTGGAGCTCAACCGACACATATCCCAAAAAACTGAATGCCATGTTGTAAATAAACAAATTACTTCAGTATAGCTATACATGGACTTAAATTATTACTTGCCTCATGATGTGAGAGCAGAGCACTTCTAAATAACGAATCAATAAATATTTAAGAGATCACAGAATTAATTACCAAAAGGATCATTATGGGAGTTGGAGCTCAACAGACACATATCCCAAAAAACTGAATGCCATGTTGTAAATAAACACATTACTTCAGTATAGCTATACATGGACTTAAATTATTACTTGCCTCATGATGTGAGAGCAGAGCACTTCTAAATAACGAATCAATAAATATATATTTTTTGGCAACTCAATAGTCCATGTTTTTCTTACTCTGCTTCTCAATGTGCATTATCCATTGGTTACTTATAATAACTCATAGTTCCCTAAAGGAATAATTCACCCAAAAAGGAAAATTCAGACTAATCATTTATGCACCTTCACCATCGTTCCAAACCCATATGACTTGGAACACAAAATGAGAAATTTTAAACGAAGTACTAGTCACTATTTTTGTTTGTGCTCAGAGCATGAGAATATTGCCAAAGGCAACAGACTGAGGTAGGACTTCCTTCCTGTTGAGCAAGATAGGTGTAAGATTGTGGAGAGTTTGAAAACAATTATAATTTTTGAACTTCTGATTGGTGGAACAGAAATTACACTGTGCAGCTTTAAAAGAACTGTATCATCTGTGTCATTGGCTAACCAGAACGATTCAGTCAAAGTAGTCTTCAATGTCAATATTAGGATTAAGAAGCTCCTCGCCATATCGGGATAAGTCCATTTGGTATGAGTAATTTTAAACGAAGTACTAGTCACTATTTTCCTATTTACTAGTCACTATTGTCAAAGACAGCTATGGTTTTACAAGACTTGAGGAAAGGAAATGCAAATGACTTGAAATATAGTTAATGGACAATGTGGCTTTTGTTTGCCAAAGATGAAAATCATACGAGCTTTGAGCAACATAAGGGAGAGTGAATTTTGTATTCCACTTTTGGGTGAACTACTCTTTTAAAATACTGTGTGCAATTTCTGCGCCCCTAGTTGTGACAAACAGAATTGAAGTCTGTTTGTTTGTGCTCAGAGCATGAGAATATTGCCAAAGGCAACAGACTGAGGTAGGACTTCCTTCCTGTTGAGCAAGATAGGTGTAAGATTGTGGAGAGTTTGAAAACAATTATAATTTTTGAACTTCTGATTGGTGGAACAGAAATTACACTGTGCAGCTTTAAAAGAACTGTATCATCTGTGTCATTGGCTAACCAGAACGATTCAGTCAAAGTAGTCTTCAATGTCAATATTAGGATTAAGAAGCTCCTCGCCATATCGGGATAAGTCCATTTGGTTGAGAATGAGATTCTCGAAAGTTTCCTCTAGGTCCGTCTCTCCGATAAGGACAGCTCCCACCATTCGGCCCCCAGTCAGAACCACCTTCACATACTCCTGCCCTTTTGTACAGCGCACAAGAAGCTCATGGTCCTGACCCAAACCCTGAGCATTAAACTTGCCTAGCAAAACCACCTAAAAAATATGACAAAACAGACATTAAATTATTGCAAAACTGATGATCAAATCTGAAAATTACTTTTGTGTCTATCAATCTTAATTCAATTCCTGGACTTGAACTTTAAATAATGTAGCAAATAGGCTGCAGAATTGTAAATAAAATATTAAAATTAATAATGCTTCATTATTTAAAATAAATAATCTTACCAAAAAAAAAAACATAACCGCAAATCACCCATAAACATGTTATCGCACAACATATGGAGTATTTACACAAATATTTTACTTTCATTTATATACCTTAATTTTAATTTAATCATAATTTATTAATTATTGTTAATTTTATTTTATTAATGTAGTTTGTCTTTTTTCATATGACTGTTCTTGTCACCAATATAATATAATATAATCATACTGAGGTGCATTTCTCAAAAGCATCGTTAGCCAACTACGGTCGTTAGTTCCATTGAACTCGATTGGTAATAACGGAACTTGTGACCATAGTTGCTTTTGGGAAACACACCCCTTAATGGGTTCAATAAAAACAATTGTATTGATGTGACCAGAGACACCTGAAGTAGTCTGTCCTTTTTTATTTAACTCACATCTTTGTCACCTTTTCCACTCCTGAAGAGTTTGTATCTCATATATTAATTTGCATAAAGTTTTGCTTGTGAAAATTACTTTGAATTGCAGTTAAGCAAATTCAGTCATTCCAACTGTGACTCATGAAGTAAAAGTGAGACTTTTTTTTTTTTAATTCTGAATTCTCAGGCATTAAGTCTGAGAATACAACAATGTGAAATTTCTTCATAAAGGGAGGTACCAACAAGAAGAGCACAATTCTCACCTTGTAGTTGAAGAATTTGGTGATGTGTGAGAACAGCTCAAAGCAGAAGTCCAGCTCTATGGGCTCCTCCAGCACATCTGCAGCCATACAACGTGCTGCGTACCAGCCCATCTGACGTGCCTGAGTCCACAATCGCATCTTATACATAACAGGACAGAAGTTTTAGAAAGTCAACCCTTAGTACATAATAATAAAAAAAAAACAACAACAACAAGTATCAAGTATTGACTAAATGCAATTGACCACTGTGTGTTTGCATGTCACAAAAAGATCAAAAGTATAAGATGCAATGCACAAATACAGTAACATAGGTGCAACTGTACCTGTTGCCAGAGAGCGCTGGGATCCCAGCCTGCAGTACACACATCTCCAGCCGCATATACATCCTGTTCAGATGTCCGCATATGATCATTCACTCTCAAACCATGATCTTCTGCCAGCTTAAACTGGAATGGGACACATAAAATGCACAAAGCTTGAATTCTGGTAAATTGGGCCACATCTTGCTGTTCATTTCATTGATAAAAGTAGCCTGATTTTCCTACATTTACCCTACAAACCCAGATAATATACATATGTGAAATGTTATTTTATGGATGCACTGACAAAACCAATATTACAATAAATTACATTTTATAGTAGTTTGTATAAATAAAAATAAAACACAAAAAAATAAAACCAACCAACTTATTTTATTTATAATATATATATACATATATATATATATATATATATATATATATATATACACACACAATATTGATCAGTACTATATCATATTTACGTATACAATAAAAAAAATGACTACTAATTACATCACTATTAATATATAACATTAAAAATTGAAATAAATGGGTAAGTTCAAAAGGATAATCATTTTTACATTGTTGCCACTGAGAAAAGGATCAGTGTTTGGCACGACGCCTGTTGCGCTGACTACAAAATCACAGCCATAAATCTTTTTGTTGGTTAACTGAACATAAGCTGGCCACAGCCCTATGGTAAGGAAAAACAAATGTAGTTATTTTAGCTGTAAAACACTGCAGCTTAATTATTATAATTATTATTATTATTAGAATAACCTAATTCTGATTTATTTGTGTTGAGTTTGGACTGTAGGAACTCCTGTTGGGTGTAGAGCTTGTCAACCGCACACTCATATTCTACATGGACTCCGCTGGAATTCTGAGAAATGAAGGAAAAGAATCAGAATACGGCGAAAAGTGACAATCATCCACCATGTTATGTTGACTAATGTACAATTGCAAAAATATAGTGGATACAAACCTGCACTGCTCCTTTTAGTTCAATCCCCTCATGCCAGTCTGGGCCCAAGGCACTGCCAAGCTCTCCTGAAGCCCCACTGTGGCCTGCTATGAAACATACACATGTGGACGCACTTGACAGAATTCATGTTTTTTTTTTTTTTTAAATCAGCTTGTAATTAAACAAAATAGTGTGGTTCATAAGTCTTTACTATTCAACAATGTAGAAAATAGAACAAAAAATAGTAAATGTGAGAAAAGAAGTGAATATTTATAATTAATTACATTTTATTCATTTTTGATTTACTTATTTTGATTTATTTATTTGTTTGTTTGTTTGCTGTTAATTATTATTATTAAAAAGTAATAAGCAGTGTATGTGTCCAAACAAGGACGGGTAATGTTCATACTACGTATATTATGACAATTTAAGTAAAACTTTATTAATTTATATTTTATTAGGGAGAATACAGGTTTGCCCCTTTTTTTCTATGCATTTTTCTTGACTTTATTACAGCAGCACTCTTTTCATCAAAACTGCCAGAAGAGGACTGCTCATTGTGTGTGAGTGTGTAAGGTGAATTCATACCTCCAGTCTTGTCAGTAGCATAGCGTGCTCTCTTGTAGGGCAAAGACCTATCTTTTTTGTCAGCCCCCAGTGAGGGAATGAGAAACTGAGCAGCTCCTGCATCAAAGAATGTGTTTCCTATGGCTTTATCCTTTATAGCCCAGATCACTTCACAACCCTCTACTTCATACCTACAGGAGCACACAGCAGGTATTATAAAATATCTCAATACATCTCCCTCTCTCTCTTTTTTTTTTTTTACTGTTTACATTTGGACCTAGACATCCAAACAAAAGTTTGGACACACCTACACATGCTATAATTATTACGTATACTGTAGTAACATCATCAACATATGAAAATACAAAATAACACAATGAATTTTGAAATAACACAAATGGGAGTATTTATTTTACTTTGGTTTGCCAACATAATTTCAATTATTTTTCACATTATTGATAATCAATAATAAATAATCAAAATACAAAATAACACAAATGGGAGTAGAAGAGTTATGTAGCAGAAAATTATAAACAATATATATATTAATTACATTTTAATATTACAGTTTTATATCACTTAATTAATTTTAATTTGGTAAAAAATAAACAATCAATTTATACACAATTATATTTGTCTACAAAGCTAATTTCAAGCATTTAAGTAACTAATAGTATACTTTTGTGTTTACGTCGTAGATCCCGTATTATTAATATTAATGATTCAGATACTTACACCAATTCTAATGCGATTCCTCCATTGCCAATGACTACTATCCTTTTAGCCTTTGATAAGCGCTTTTGAAACTTCTGTGAATAGCATAAATCATCCAACCATGTTCATGTTTGTTATATTCATATATATAATATTCATTATTAATGAGCTCTGGTGTACCTGAGCACTGTCTGTGTCTCGTATGCCCAGCACATGAGGGTTATCTTGGGTGAGAAGCTTGGGTCTGGCTCCGCTGCAGATACACAGCTTTCTATAATGAAACGTCTGCCCATCCTCTGTTTGTAAAAGCTGCGGAAATTGAGAATATGATTAAAAACCAATTTTGAATATTTTGGGAAAAGAAACAAAGTGTTTGTCTTAACACACATGTTCCTTAGTTCGCACGAGTTTGACTGCAGATTGTACGACTTTCAGATTGGGATACTTTTCTTCTAAAACACTGGATGGCTGTTCCTCGAGATCAAATTCTTCCAAGGTCTTCGACACCTACATAGAGAAAGGTAGTTGACAATGAACTTTCAATATCAAGATTTTTCGTTTAAGGATGTGTAGTATTACATTACATTATATTTACTACATATACAGGTGTGTGTATATATAAATATATATATATATATATATATCGTCTTTACTAAGGGTGAGGCTGTCAGAAGATACACTTCATCGGACGTGAACTGCGACGCGATCTGCAAAACGCTTTTAAAGTTATAATACCAGCCAGTTACTATCAGACCAGTCATTAAAGATCAGTTATCGTTATCGATGTGTTCGTACCTGTTCTGCACACGTTACGCCTGCGATTCCTCCACCGACGATCACAAACGTGACTTGCTTTTCTGAAGCCATTGAACATCAGCAGACGTCCTCAGCTCCGTGTGCGGTACAAACTTTATGTCAGGCTGAACGACACCACTATTCAGCTGCTTGGTTTTTGACACTTTCTCAATCTTTTGTGGTCTCTGCTAGAAATACACAATCATACTAATCACTAAAAAGAGGTATGAAGAGCAACCTCATTCCGACTAGTGATGTCCGGTTCGCGAACGAATCGTTCGATTTAACCGGTTCTTCTTAGTGAACTGGTTGAACCAGTTCACCAAATCGGACTGAATCGTTTGAAACGGTTCGCGTCTCCAGCAAGCATTAATCCACAAATTACTTAAGTTATTCACTTTTTAACGTGGCTGACACTCCCTCTGAGTCAAAATAAACCAATATCCCGGAGTAATTTGTTTACTCAAACAGTACACTGACTGAACTGCTGTGAAGAGAGAACTGAAGATGAACACGAGCAGAGCAGCCGGATAACGAACGTACACGCCCACTGTTGGACCAGTTCTCGTTCTCGAGTCAAGAACCGGTTTCATCGGGTTTCGGATCACCAGTACACTGAACCGAGAACCGTTTCTTTCGGACACATCCGATATGAGAACCGATGAGCTGATTCTCGTTCTCGAGTCAAGAAACGGGTGCATCGACTTGAATGAAGGGCAATCTGGCGAAACGTAAGTTTATTTAATAACAAATAAATCGCAATGGATTATGTATAGTAAGTGGATTATGGTTTCTGCGCTGATGACAACTAATTTATTTACTTTATATCTTCAAGACTTAAATCCTCGTATGCACATCACTGCCTGTTACTGTATTTGGGTGCTTAGTTGCAAAACTTAATTGTAAACTTTTCAGATCGTGATTATGATGTTTTAACTGACTGAATTATGAATACTAACTTTATATATTTGAATGTGTATTTTCATCCCGGCCCGGGACGATAGACTTGATATCATTACGTCATCGTGAATGACGTCATTACGTTAGGGCGTAAAAGAACCGATGAACCGTTTTTTTGAACCGGTTAATTGAAACGAACTGTCCGAAAGAACCGGTTCGCGGAAAAGAACCGGACTTCCCATCACTAATTCCGACTAAATTCTGATTGGACTTCCGTGTTTACCTTTTTCAGCTGACTACGGAAAGCGTTAAGAGTCAAACATTATGCGCTGCGCTGCGCTATAAGAGGTACGTAGTGGAGCCCTACATGAATTATCGAAAGTTTTCCCAAATCTGAATGCTTGCCTTCTTGACTAACATTTATTGGCAAGATATTAAAATGTCAAAACCTGTCGTCTGCAACCTACAGACTACACTAATTATATTATATATGTGATTAACAAACAAAGCACTTTATGCCCTTGATTAGCCTATAATTTTACCTGTAGTGTGCTATTTGATATTACATTTAAAGTTTATATATTGTTACTAGGCCTATAACATTTTGTTATATTGTATGTTATTGTTAATATGTTGTTAATAGAAATTGCAACATTACAACTGTGTGTGTGTTTAAATATGCAATACAAATACTAGTTTCAATATAAATGACATTAAATTGTTTTATCATAAATGCTTATTAGTACAATACACTTTATCAGCAATACACTTTAACCACATTTCAAAGATAATAGAAATAATTCTGAAATTGCATTTAAAGATTTTAATGTTTTACTATTTTTCTTTATTTTATGAAGAAAGTACTTAGAGAAATTTGCCTACTTATGTGGGTCGAAAAAAGCACTCTTAAGTTCAACTTGCATTTAATATACATTTTAATTTATTAGATTTATTATTATTTTTATACATTTTTATTTAATTGTAAATAACATGCAATTAAGCGTCCAAAAACATTACATTCAGTTTGCATTTGAGTATGTTCTTTTAAAGAATATTATTTTATTCAAATACAAAATGGCAATGTGAAATATCAAACCTGTTCGAAATTTGTAACCATCTCCAAGGGAGAGGCTGTCAGAAGATACATTTATTCTGATGGGAAGTGCAATGTGATCTGCAAAAAAATATATTTTTATTATATTTATTATTCATATTTTTTTAAATTATGCTAAACTGTACCTATTTTTCACAAGGGAAGCTAACAATAATTGCGAAAGTCATTTAAAATATTAGTAAATATTAGATTAATAAAAAATCATAGTCTTATCATTTATTCTAAACTTATTTGTTTACATTTTAATTTCAGAAGCATGTGATCAATTATACTGCTTAAATGAATAACATCATTATGAAAAGAGTATGAGCTGGGTTGGTTTGGGACAGTGATTTTGGGTTAGTTGGATCATTGTTTAATAATTGTATGGTTTTTTTTTCATATTAAAAGTAAAATTCATATTACAAATTATGTTACTACAGCAAAATTGCAATAGAGTTGTTCCAAATATCAGCACTATGATGCACACGCTGAGTGCTGCAGGTAATTACAGCTGGTGACCGGTATGAAATGGTATAAATGTAATGTCCTCTGATTTTATGTCTGAAGAGCGTTGCTTTTATGAATCACAAACTGAAAATAAACCAAGAGTGTCAAATGTGTCAAAACAAATGAAAAAAATAACAGGATAACGCACACAGACGTGGAAGTGTTATCTGGATTACTGCATCAGTGGCAATAATGTTGATATGCCCTGTAAACATGTTAAAACATTGCCCCAAATGCATCAACCCCCTTATTTGATCCACACAGAAAGAGCTGCCCCTGGACATGAGGATAACTTAAGTTCACTGGACAGTGAGTTCATATGGTAATATTCTCTTCTCAGAATATGCCTGGGTGATTTTAACCTAATGAACTGCATGGGTGGCGTGCCGTTTTTGATTCTTAAGGCTAACCTTCAAATGTAAGTGCATTTACTACATGTGTCATTTTCCCCAATTTTAAACTCAAAAAGTGACTACATCTCTCACAGCCGTAGAATCACTTTCCAGAAAAAAAAAAAAAAGATGCTGGTTTGTTGCTGGTCTAGACCACCATAAGCTGCCATTGTGAAAAAGAAGTGTATATATGTTAATGATATGTATATACTTGACTAATTTATGGTAACACTTCAGTTTAGGGACCAGTTCTCTAGTTGTTTATTAACATGCATATTACTAGCATGTTGGCTGTTTATTAGTACTTATAAAGCACATATTAATGCCTTATTCTGCATGAACAGATCCCTTAATCCCCATACCCTAAACTTAACTACCTCACTAACTATTAATAAGCAGCAAATTAGGAGTTTGAGGCAAAAGTCATAGTTAATGGTGAGAATTGCTGTTTCATAACACACTTAAGTAATCTTTTAAAAAGTAAACCTTGATTTAATGTAAAATTACACTTTACTTCAAAGTATGTTTTAAATCATTATGTTCTGATGTTTTGACTAACAAACATATAAAGTACTTGTGTTTAAACTTTAGTGTGCTATTTGCCATTACAATAGGTTAATACATTTTAAATGCACTAAAATGTAACTCATAACTTTGCAACAAATATATTCAAAACCACAACATACAAGATTCAACAAATTACATTAAAGTATATTTTTATCAGCAGTACACTTTAAATGAATTAATTCACCCAAAAATGAAAATTACATGATTTACTCACCTCAAGCCCTCCTAGGAGTATATGGCTTTCTTCTTTCAGACGAATGCAATCTGAGTGATATTAAAAAATGTCCTGGCTCTTCCAAGATTTATAATGGCAGTGAATGGTGGTTAGCTTCCGTTAACTGTCGTACGAGTGGTGTTCCAGTGGATGACGTAGCACGTTGGCGTAGGATGTAGGTGTAGCGTAAGCTCAGGTGAGAAGTGACGAACGCAGAAGCACAGAGGAGAGAGCAAAACAAAACACCAATAATGAATTAGAAATACAAAACAAGGATTTGTAGAGAAAAATGTCGGAGGATTTTGATATAAGCCAAGAGGAGACTGGTCTTCCTTTGCTGTAAATAAAACTTGGTTCTCACGTCACGAGACTAGCATATTCTCACCAGAGCTTACGCTACGCCTACATCCTATGTCATCCGGCTGGAACGCCACTCTCTAGTAAACACACGCACGAAAGTTAGCAAAAGCTAGAGATTATGGTTTATAAAGTTTTAAATATCACTTTGCTTCAAAAGACCTTTATTAAACCCCAGAGCCATGTGGATTACTTTTTATGGATGGATGCACTTTTTTGGGCTGCAAAATCTTAACCCCCATTCACTGCCATTATAAAGCTAGTAAGAGCCAGGACATTAAATCTAATTGATTGTATTCGTCTGAAAGAAGAAAGTCATATACACATGGCTTGAGGGTGAATAAATTATGGGGTAATTTTCATTTTTGGGTGAACTATCCCTTTAACCATATTTAAAAGAATTATGAAATTACAAATAAATAATGTACAAAAAAAAAAAAGTCACCTAATTGAATTTAATATAGTACAGTTTTTTAATTGCATTAATATGCAATTACATGTCTGGAAATATTACCTTCAGTGGTAACACTTTACAATAAACTTCCTTAGTTTACTACATTATAGTTAACATGAACTAATAACGAAAAATTCTTCAGCATTAATCAATCATAGTGTTATTTTAATATGTACTAAATCTTTAAATCCACTTGTATCTGTTAATATTTAATAAACCTGAGCTTGTCACGGGTACACAGACCAGAGAGAGAGAGAGAGAGAGAGAGAGAGAGAGAGAGAGGAGTAACATTCCAAACAGGCTTTAATTTAATGCAACAGCATCGATAAGGCAATAGGTGATCAGATACACATAGCAGATGGAGTAGGAGGGAGATCAGACAGGTGAGGAGCCACACACACACGACTTGATAAGAGGTAAACACTTTCCTTTCTTGTAGGAAGAGCACACAACACTTGGAGATGGAGACACCGAGCTGATGACTGGGGATAAGGAACTGGACGCTGAAGATCCGAGATAGGAGACTTGGGGGTGCAAACAAACAACAGGTAAGTAGACTTCAAGTGAGTAACAATCCAAGGCGAATATCTGGAAGGTCTTAGACGAGACTAGACAAACTTTCTGTCTGTGTGTGTGTGTGTGTGTGTGTGTGTGTGTGGGGGGCGAGTCCTTTTAACCAGTGCAGGTGGAATCAGAGATAACTGGTGATCATGATTAGATGATTGGTGACAATGAGCAGGTGAGCAGCAGGAGGGATGATGGGAAATTAAGTTCAGACTAGCTGACAGAACTGGTGATCGTGACAGTACTTCCCCCTCCCGGAAGGCGCACTGCGCGCCGCAACAGCAACATCAGGGAGGGGGACGGGTCAGGGAGTCATGGCGAAGCAGGCAGTTCAGGTTGCCATGGTGGATCAGGGAGCTCAGGTGACCATGGCGGAGCAGGCAGTTCAGGTTGCCATGGCGGAGCTGGTAGCTCAGAGGAGGCCATGGCGGATCCTCCGTGGCCTTAGCAGTCTCATCCACGGGTATATGGCCCCCCCAAAAAAAAATTATTGGGGAAACCTAGGAATCCTGGGGGGGGCGCTCTGGAGGAGCGGGCACTTGAGGGCGCTCTGGAGGAGCGGAGGTGGCTAACTCGGGGAGCTCAGGAGACGAAGGAGGGCTGGACGGGACCAGCGGAGACAAAGGAGAGGTGGGCTCTTGGCCGAGCTCTGCGACTTGAGTGGGCTCCTGGCCGAGCTCTGCGACTTGAGTGGGCTCCTGGGCGGATGCTGGAGAGCATTCTGGAGCGGACGCTGGAGAGCATTCTGGAGCCTTTATTGGACTGTCAACTCTGGACGGAGTTCGGGGACAGGAACAAAGTCTGGATTGAATTTGGGGACTGGAGTCACGTCTGGGCTCCAAGACATTCCCTCATATTCCACCAGTACTCTCAGGGGCACAAGTGCAGCGGCCAATTCGGAATGCGACTCTGGAATGACGGTCATGGCTAGACGAGACTCTGGAACTGAGATTTCACCCACTGGGATAGACTTTGGGACTGGAGTGGGCTCGGAAAAATAAACTGACGGTACTAGGAGAACTGGAGGGGGTTAGGGCATCAGCAATTGAGTTACGCCGGCACCATCATCATCACCCACTGTGAAGGAGGAATCATCTAGCAATAGCACATAATCGATATATTGTGCCAGGGCACCTGGGTTTGTCGCTGCTGGTGCTTGGAGGAAGAGTGGATCGTCCAGACCACTCCTGAACACAGACTTTAATGTACCATCATTCCAAGGTACCTGGTGGGCGAGCGAGAGGAACTCATCAACAAAACTCGATCGGACAGCCATCTTGGGTTATGGAGAGGATTTGCGTGGCCGGATCAACAATGGAGCTCATAATGCTGTTGTGGTCTAGTCTCCTGTCACGGGTACACAGACCAGAGAGAGAGATGAATAACATTCCAAACAGGCTTAATTTAATGCAACAGCATTGATAAGGCAATAGGTGATCAGATACGCATAGCAGATGGAGCAGGAGGGAGATCAGACAAGTGAGGAGGACACACACACACACACACACACACACAGGACTTGATAAGAGGTAAACACTTAACTTTCCTGTAGGAAGAGCACACGACACTTGGAGATGGAGACACAGAGCTGATGACTGGGGATAAGGAATTGGACGCTGGAGATCGGCGATAGGAAACTTGGGGGTGCAAACAAACGACAGGCAAGTAGACTTCAGGTGAGTAACAATCCAAGGCGAATATCTGGAAGGTCTTAGACAAGACTAGACAAAATGTGTGTGTGTGGTGAGTCCTTTTAACCAGTCCAGGTAGAATCAGAGACAGCTAGTGATCGTGATTAGATGATTGGTGACAATGAGCAGGTGAGCAGCAGGAGGGATGATGGGAAATAAAGTTCAGACTAGCTGACAAAACTGGTGACCGTGACAGACCTAACATGAAATAACAATGAACAGTTCTATTTTTGTTACCTAACATAAAAAAAGATTCATAAATACAGTAACAAATGTATTGCTCATTGCTAGTTAATGCTATGCATTAACTAAGGTTAACTAAGAAAGGTTATTGTAAAGTGTTACCTATTCAGTTCACACTTAAGTATATTCTTTCAAAGTATATGATTTCAACAATAAGTATGTTAAAGTGTGCTTATTTTTCACATGGGTGTTCACCCGCAAAAATACTGGTTAAACTAGTCAAGAATACTGGTTAAGACATAAAGACACTAGAATCCAGAACACAACATATCAACAATCAGCAATGATGGTCTTTTCAACAGGAAAAATAAATAAATAAAATAATAATTATATATATATATATATATATATATATATATAATTTAAATAAATATTAGAAACATATGAAACAAAGTTGATGCTTAAAAGAAAATGATCTCAAACAATGAATTTGAAAAATCAAAACAAACAAAGAAAAAATCCTCTAAACAGTCAGGCACGAGATTTGAAACATCAGTTTCAGTGGAGAAAATGACACACTATTAACTAACTTTCCATTGCACTAATTAAAAGTACCAGTTAATTATTCACATTAAATGAGTCACACTTGAACTCAAGCTATCCTCTCCTCTCTGTCTAGTCTGTGTACGTAATGGATCTGATGGCCCTGTACGTCAGCCATATTAACTGCACTGAACAGCGGCTGTAGCCTTTAACCTCTTCGTGGAAACCCACGTCATTATGACAGATATATAAACCGACAAATTATCTGTGACCGCAGCCAATCCTACTATTTCCTGTTATATTAATACAAGAAATACCCTAGCTGTTTGATACGCTTAGATCAGAATAGAAGTGATGTAACATCAGGGTACAAACATGTCTGTACAATGTCGGGATAATTAGGATGTTGATTTTAAGAGAAAATTATATGAAGTGCTTCAGTGTTGTATTTGCTCAGGCCCATATATTACCCCAAAATCAAAATTTTAAATAATATATTTTGTACATAAAATAAGCATATATGTGACCCTGGACCACAAAACCAGTCTTAAAGGTGTCATATGATGCGATTTCAATTTTTCCTTTCTCTTTGGAGTGTTATAAGCTCTTGGTGCATAAAGAAGATCTGTAAAGTTGCAAAGACTAAAGTCTCAAATCCAAAGAGATATTCTTTATAAAAGTTAAGAGTCAACCACGCCTACCTAAAACGGCTCGTTCTTCAGACCGATGAGCTTTGTAAAAATCGACGCGTTTCAGGAGAAACAATAATGTACAGTATGTGGAAAATAATGTAACCTTAAACCGCATAAACACAATAATGTAACCTTAAACCGCATAAACGCATTTCATTACACCAAATACACAAAATAATGTTCTTTTTAGCAACATCATATGACCCCTTTAAGACATTTAGAGTGAATCTGCTCAAGACATTAGCACTGTATGAACTGTCTTGGAAGAGGAAAAAACTAGTACAACACTGTGCTGAGTATCAGATTTCTCCTCACTTTGTCCTTGGATGATGATTTCCCTCTCAGCAGTTCCTCCAAAACAACTCGCCCTTCTGAACCCCATGAAAAGATGTAGTGTTTTGTGGTCTATTTAAAAAAAAATGTAATGTCATTTGGACAACTTTAAAGGCGATTTTCTCAATATTTAGATTTTTTTGCACCCTCAGATTCCAGATTTTCAAATAGTTGTATCTCGGCCAAATATTGTCCTATCAAACCATACATCAATGGAAAGCTTATTTATTCAGCTTTCAGATGATGTATAAATCTAAATTTTTAAAAATTGATACTTAAGACTGGTTTTGTGGTCCAGGGTCACATATTTAAGATTGTTAACTTCAGATATTATTATAATGACAATAGTGCATTTTCTAATATTATAATTGTTTCTTTTGACACTACATGCTACAATAGTAAATGAGCACAAAACGTGGTAGTCAGGGCAGGACTTAGGGGGCAGTGGCCCCTGGGCTTGAGGTTATGTTTGGGCCCTATACCTACACTACAAATGCCCTCAAATAGAACATCATTATGTAACTATAAATAGAACATGTATTAGTAACACAAAATACACAAACATATGCTTTGAGGTTCATAAATAGTACAATTAATATGCAACATGTCTAGGCTATAGTCAAAGTTCAATAAATAATAAAATATATTAGTATAAAAGTTATTGTCAAATCTGTGATCTCTTATGTCAGGTTCTTATTTAATCAATAAATTAAATCGAATAAAAAGACATGCTGGCTATTAACAATCAAATTAAATCACTATCAACAAAATTCAGTGCATTGTGCATAAATGTTAAGTTTAAATATAACATTAACATTAAATATTATAAATATATAATTAAATATTCAATTATTTCAAAAATGAAATAAGCTACTTTTTTAAATATGAAACTACAACCGTCAGTAGGTGGCAGCAAGTGACTTAATGAGTGAGTTGAATCAACCGATTCGTTTAAAAAGCTGATTCATTTAACTATGCAAACGACTGTACTTATAGCCTGATTAAATCATTTGCTGGTCCATGTAATGCTGAGGAACAAAACACCGTTGTTCGGAGATGCAGCAATTCTGCTGTTTGTTCCATTTTCTTTCTGACGGAGCAAAACAGAATTTTGTCTGAAAGTTACTCTGTAAGTTGTTGTTTATTGTACATTTGCGATCGTGCAGTTATTCTGAAAAAATAAAACAGGACTCTCGTTTGTGTGATAGGCTAAGTCCTATATTATAGGTATAGCTATGTTATAAAAACAGAAACTCATTAAATTGCTATTTTTTATTTAAAATAATTTTGATGACATTTCTTCCCCACTATGTGTAGGCTAATGGCAGTAATACGAGAGAGAGCGCTCAAAACTCATCAGATGATCGCATAATCATTAATAATTCTTCTATGTGAAATAATCATAAATACCAGTTTATGCTGTTTGATTGTGGCCTCGAAGGTCGTAGTTGTAAGCTGTAGCCCCGGCTGGCCCGTTCAGATCTTGCGTGCGCAGTGGAAATGCGGCTAATAATTTCTGAATTCTGACTGGCAAAGGCCTATGGGCTGCAGCCCACTCAAGCCCAATGGTAAGTCCGGCCATGGTGGTAGTACTATTTTTTTCAATAATTATGTGCATGACATTTAATTTGTCATTACAGATGCCCATCTTGTAAAAATGAAGGTCTGTGTGAAAAATTATGTCTGAAACTTTCATTAGGCCTTACCTGTCCATCTCTCATTCCTATTATTATGTGAAATGCCACTGACGTGTTTTTTTGCTTGATTGATTCATGTGTAGCTGGCCCTTCTACATTTACAGTATATATTTCATCAATTTCTGGCTCTATAATATCTTTTTTATTAGAGCAACCACATTAGAACACTGGTGGATGTTCACTATCAGAGAGAACAGAAAAAAATTAATGTATTCATGTGATTGCCAGTTCAAACATGTGGACACATTGAAAGTCCCTGATGATGACAGAGATGGCCACAATATAGCAGTAAATTGAAACAAAAGAGAAGACATTCTCACAGTACTTTTTTGTGCCACTGATGTACTTTATTTTTATTTTGTATAATAATAAATATTTTTTCTTCCTCTTGTTGTGAATTGTATAACAGATATTTTTGAACTGAAATATATCTCTAACATTTCCACTCAGAACAGTATTTTATCCTCACAGCAATGCTGTCATGCACACACTGTACAGTATATACACTGCAATACACCATCTGAATCAAATAAAAGTTGAATTAAAAAAAATAAGTAAATAAAAAATAAGTTAATACATTAATTTTGCATGGGACCTTTACACATATTCCACAGCATTAGAAGAGAAACCAACAGTCCAACAAAATTATCTCCTCCATGAAAATATAGCAATATTAAGATATAATACACAATCATTTCCTCCATGGACTAATTTACTGATCAGATATGGACAGGAAAACGCCAGTGTTATAATTTAGTAATTATTTCATAATTAAAATGTTAGATAAGAGACACCTTACTATACAGAATATACAGTAGCAGTCTTTATTAAGACTTTTACTGAATATAAAAAAATACTAAAACAATTATTTTCATTAAAACACTATTATGCCAAGGTTCTTGCATAATAGCTGCTGTTGGATTTTATTTTTTTTTTATATATATAATTATTATATCGGAGGTACGCATATTGAATTTATAGCAGAAATAATATGCACAATATTTTCTCCAATTCACTCAAAATATTTGTAGTGCATTCTCAAATTCTGACTTCCATTAATTGGTCAGTCAGATTAAAGTTATCTGCTGGTTCCATTATATCACTAGCTTTTATTTGGTTGACAATCTTAATGTTAAGCAGGTCAAATTCTGGTTCTAGATCTTCATCTTTCACTTTCATACACTTTCAAAAAGTGTTTTTCAAAAATTTTCTCTGTTTTAACTGCCTTTTCGTACCTCCTCATTTTTATGAATAGTACATGGTTATTTTTATGTATTGCAGGGGTCCATAAAAGCAAGGTCTAGGCAGTGTCAGAGGTCTATAATGAACTATGGTACATAAATGAGTATCTTTTTATGGCAATCAATGTATCCAACCACTTGATGTTGTTGTGCATTAACTTATCTGTGTGTTCATCAAAAATCATATAGCAAGGTGCTGCATCCAATTAAATGGTGTAAGACAGGGTCTTTTCTAATGCTTGTGGGATATTTAACCATATTTGCATGGTACACTGTAAAAAATTAAAAATTTACGGTAAAAAACCGGCAGCTGTGGTTGACAGAATTTTACCGTAAAAACTACGGTAGCAACGTTTTAGGTTTTACGGTTGTAACTTACTGTTGGGGGTTATACTGTATATTAATTATTTTCTTCAACAGAAAATAATGAACGTGGTTTAAAAAGTGAACCTTTTTTGCTGCATTGCTTAGAAATTTGGTCAGCAATCAGAAACAAAAAAAAATATTTTTATTTACCAATTATAATGACATTGAGCAGAGAAGCAAATTTTTTTCTTTCATTAGAAAAAAAAATCTAAACAAAATGTTAATTCTTCTTTGCTATTTATCTATTTATTCTATCTATTATCCACTGTGTTGGCATTTAAACTAGAGGGGCAGATAAATGGGTGACTGCAGCAAGTCTCTTTTCCCATAAGTGTTGGCTCCTACGTTGGTCGGAGCGTAGACGGTGCCGATGGTGTTGCTGGATCGGATGAGAAAGTCTGCTAATCTCTGAGTCACGCAGGTGGCTGTGTTACACTTCCGCTTTTCCATGTGATGACTGTGGTGAATTTTAGAAGTTAGAAGGATGTATAGACATTAGTCATGTGCCTCAATAAATTAAAACAAGCTGAAAAACAATGTTGTTCATAATTAAGCAATATTGCAAGAACAATAATAATATAAACACTTTGGAACTGACCAATTTAAATTCAAAGACCCCATAATAAGTAATAAAAGATCACATCACATTAAGAGGTCCTAATAACTTTTTATTATTATTATTATTATTATTATTATTATAAGTGATTTATAGTGATTATAAGAATATTACCAATTCTAACTAATAAACGACCATGGATCGTTGCATGATGTGTCTTTAAATACAAAGTTCTATCATGAAACTTTAGATAGGGCGATAGGTTCTAACTCAGTCTGATATATTCACATGATTATTCACATGGCACAGCTGATTGGTTTCTTTCGCATCAGCAGCCAATGAGCTTGCGGATCAACATTCAAATACTCGGCTAGTGCTTGCTGTGGCAGTTGCAGCACGCTTCAGAAACCCTCCACCTTCCCCAGCTCCACCTGTATTGATCTGCTCCGGGGTGATTTCATGTATGTTATATGTGGGGGTTATTTCATATATGCTATACGTGCAGCAGCAGTATTTCTTACATGCTCACAGCAGCATGTCTGTGGATGTATTTGGCAGTAGCAAGTCTCAGTACTTACTCTGGCGCAGCAGCAGCAGCATAGGAGATATATTCCGCCAAGACCAAACACATTAACATTGCCATGTATATTACCATGCTAAAACTCTCAGAGAGTTGTCATGACAGAATTTGAATACTGAATTAGACTATAACAAAATGTTTAATTTCAGTCTTTAAAATATCCCCCCTCAAAAATGCAATTACAACTGGTGTAAAAGGGCTTTGATGGTACTACTACCTACTAAAATGGCAACATCTTAAACTCTGAATCATAATTGACAATTATTTTGCACAAGTACCTGTTCACAGCAGTGAGGCCCCTTGGAGGCCGTGGCCTTGTAAAACTCACAAATGGATTGTCAGATTGATCTGTAACCAGCCATCCGTCAGCCTCTTGCAAGTCATCTGGCTTTTCATTGGATGACAGGGAGTACCTGTTGACAAGAAGAGGGCACAAAATACCATCTCATCCAGAGCTGCTTAGAAAGTGCCACTCTCCCTGACTATGACGGTCTTCTGAAGTGGAGATGTGGTGCAAGAGAATCATTTGTGCCCACTGGTCATATCACTTACACACATTTCTACACAATTGTTACAAGGATACCAAATAATCCGCTACCTCATACAAACCTTTTTTCTTAGGTGACCTAAACTAGTTATTTGATTGTGTTAAAATTACCATTACATTATTAATTGGTTATATTAAACGTAAACTAAACTAAACTACATTAAATTACACCAGCAAAATTCATATTTAAAGGTTAAATCAGCTAGAAATAGCCACACATTTTTTTTAACTGTATTTACAGTACCTGTCAATACATAGACCCTTTCTTATAACTAGCTTTCACTTTTTTAATAATAGGGAAGTCATCAAAACAAAATATCACAAATGGAGGTATGGGAATTATTAAATTGCCATGTTTTATATAGATTATAGATTGCCTAGATTTCATATAAAACTTCATTTAAATTAGGGATGTGCTGATACAGTGATAAGGGGGTAATTTATTTTAAGAAATAATAACTAATAAATAGTTGATATTATTGTTTTCTTATTCAAAATAAAATAAGATAACAAAAAGACACTAAAATATTTTCTTTTTTGCATGCTACAAGTGAATTTATACATTACTATTATTATAATGTACAATATAAAATAAATAAATATTCATAAATATTTCACAGGAGAAATCTGCCTTAAAAAGTATACGTTTTCAATTAGAAAATGAAGTATGTATAATAATAATAATAAAGGAAGAAACATTACTAAAGGTCGTCTTACATTTTAGCGAGATGTTTTTACACAAACACAAACAGTTCTGCTGTAATTATGCATAGTATACAGTATATTTGTATATATCTTTTGAATGCATATGGTACAATGTTATTATTATGAAACAAATAATGATGATTATATATACACACATACACTGTAAAAAGCGGTAACCAGAGACTGTTAGGTATTTCTCCCTATTTTAACAACTGAATATTAGTTTTGTTGGTATAAAATAATATGCATAGATTAAATCAGTGAAATTAAATAATGATTCTGACTTGAATAAAACCAGTTAGTTTGATATTACCATTTTTAGGTTACCATTATTTTCAGTGTACTCATTAGACAAATCTACGATTACATAGATAAGATATATTGAATAATTGAATTTCTATAACTCCAAATATTCAATCATTCTTTCTTAATTCAAAAACATTAAAGAATTCAAGGGACAATGTGTTTTGTAAATATGTTTGTATTATATGTAATAGACAATATGTTCGTCAGGTAACCTAAAACGTGTCAGCCTACTATATCATCTGAATTAACTGATTCTAAATGAAAAATATTATCTAATTTGTCTGAATCAACCTAACTACATTAGGCTACACAAATAAAGGATTCTTATTTTTAAGGGCTGGATCAGGGGCATCCTAAAAGACACATCAGAAATCAGATCAAAAATACAACCTAAAAAGGAAAATTTTCACTTTTCACAATGTGTTAGAAGACTTGCCTGTTGTAAGGGACTGTGGAGACACACAGCAGCATCACAAAGAAGATCAGGATCTGGGAGGGCAGTTTCAGATGATACATGGCAGACAGGAATACTTGTATTTGTATTTGTTCTTGTGCAAAAGAAGAAAAATAAATGAGCATTAGCATGCGCAAAATTGCATGTCAGAGTTAAAAAAAAAAAGTGTAAAAGAGTTTGTTTTTTCCATCTAAAGCATTTTTTTCTAACATTTTTGGAGTTTTGTACCACCACATCCCGCTCAGTAAAGCTCAAGATATTTTTAACTCATATTACAGTAGACAACATTTACCATTACTTTACATTTTGCAGCACTTAGCATCATTAATATTATTCAAATATTACACTTTTAATCAGCATCACAAAGAAGATCAGGATCTGGGAGGGCAGTTTCGGATGATACATGGCAGACAGGAATACTTGTATTTGTTCTTGTGCAAAAGAAGAAAAATAAATGAGCATTAGCATGCGCAAAATTGCATGTCAGAGTTAAAAAAAAAAAGTGTAAAAGAGTTTGTTTTTTCCATCTAAAGCATTTTTTTCTAACATTTTTGGAGTTTTGTACCACCACATCCCGCTCAGTAAAGCTCAAGATATTTTTAACTCATATTACAGTAGACAACATTTACCATTACTTTACATTTTGCAGCACTTAGCATCATTAATATTATTCAAATATTACACTTTTAATCTAACAACAAACTCATATAAAGTAATGTCGAGTCAAATGATAATCCAAAAATGTTCCAATATTTTATTGAAAAGGTAACAGTACTCACTTCCAGCAGGTTTTAAACCAATGGACAGCAGCTCCTGAAGGTGCCGGCGTTGTCTCTGTTTTTCACACAAACACTCACACACTCACTCCATCCTCTCTGTTATAGGCTCCTACCCTCAACCACTTGTGACATCATCGCACTCCTCCAAATATAGCCCTCTATTTCCAGCAGAGATCGAGAGGAGGGTTAGCTTGAAGATTTCAAACTCAAAAGCGGCGTTGACGCTCATCATGTCGTTTGCCGTAGACATCATTATCGACTGCCTGTACATCACAATGTTTGAGTAAAGCCTTCCTAATGGGGAGAAAAAGTATTTTCTACATTTATGAGCACATTTTGCTTGTTTTAATTATTATTTCTGGAGAAAAGTCAATGCCGTACCTGGAAAAACTTCTTCAAAATTGTATAGATGTCAGGGTCAGGCCTTATTTTTCTTTGTATATTCTTTGTTCACTCAAAATGCTTTAAAAAGTGCCAGTTTTTTCTTTCTAGTAGCTCAATACTTTCCTGTTCCCAGGGATTCAAGAAGCAATGACTCACTCTTTATTTTAAGTCAGAGAACAAAAATAAGTTTTAGCTAGAACCCACCGACATCCACAGGGACGGAAATGGATCACAATTATAACTATGTTATAACAGAATGGACAAAGTGGAAAACTTTACACAACACAAAATTTACACAAAAATGAAAATTCTTTCAAGCTTTTCAAGCTTTTTGAAGCTTGAAAGCCTCCATGCAGTTTTACAGAAAAAGGAAAGATGGATTTAGAATGACATGAAATGTTAATTTTTGTTGAAAATTTATCACGTTTTTCAATAGTGACTTAAAACTAAAACTAAACAATCACCAGATTTGTCCCTATTTGTAAATATTTTAAAGACATTTCCAGTGTGCAGATCTATTTTGTGTAGGTACTCTATTTAGTTTTGAACATTTTTAGTCCTACTAAAGCAGTTGTAAATTCTACAAAACAAACTATGGTATTTGTTATGAAAAAATAGCACACTTTTTTTGCCATTATATGAATATAATAGGACGTGGCATCAGAGCATCAAAACAGACCACTGATCACACTAAAATCAATTAAACCATTACATAATTTTCCATATACATTATACAATACATCATTTTCTTTTGGGGGGAAAAATAACTTTCACACTAAAAGTTACAGTTTCTAAATCTTTTAGTGTGCTATTTTTTTCATAACAAATATCATAGTTTGTTTTGTAGAACCAGTAGTTACTTACATCGATCCAACCATAAAAGAGGAGCATGATTTTACCAGTGATTACTATTATCATAGTACAAATACCACAGTTAATCTACAGTATAGGTGCAATGCAAGAATGGCAAACATAACACACACTATTGTCTAAAAGCATTAAGTTCAGGACCGTTTTATTTATTTATTTATTTTTCTCAGAGGCAGGCCTATATCAGAAAACAGCTTTTAAACAACTATTTAAACAATGTTTAACACTATTTTAAAAAGGTTTAAATAAACATTGTTGTTTTTTTAATATAAAGGTCAATTGACTAAATAATTTACTCTAGACACATTAAGATACTTTATCCACAAAATTTCTTTACAGATTTTCTGAATTGCTAAAACACTAAACCCCAATCTCTGAACCAAATTCTCACTAGCTTAAACCAATTTGTCGAATAAAGCACTCTTCCACGTGTTACAAAGCATCCATTGCATCCTAACAGACTTTAAAAAAATACCTAATGGCAACAATTTACAGACTAATGTATGTGAAGTTGTACATATCTATATAAGGGGCATATGTATATAATCTATTAGAACTGGTCGTTTCACATTGCGTATAACTTAAGTGTGTGTGTAAAACACTGCTCATGATTTGTGTGACAAATGTTGAAATCAGTTTCATGCAAAGTTAACAAATATTGTAGTAAAATATCCCTAGAATTATCAACATCATAAGCATCATCATCATCATCAAAATAAATAACTAAATACATATTTAGTACTTTTTTTTTTTACTTTATAAAAGAAAACTGTGCACATTCTGCTAAACACCTATTGCGTTCTACTGAAAAAATAAATAAATAACAAGCTAAGAATGAAATGAGTGTGAGAACGTTGAGTGGATTATTTCATTAAATACCCCCCACCCCCTCCCCCTCTATTTTTCATCAATTCAAAAATACATGGGATATCATACTGATTTAGAGGTCAAGAATTAAACACCTAAAGTTTTTCACTATATTCCGTACTGTGCCACAGGTGGAATTGCAGCCAGTGTAACAAGAGATGTAGGTCCCTCCATTCTCTCCACAGACAGGATCCCACTGGAAGTCAGGGCATCCACAGCCAGCACTGCAAGAGGACAGTAGATAATAGTTCCTGAACATCTATGGAGATGACACAATAATATAATATAATATTTACATTTACATTTACATGTAGACATTTAGCAGACACTTTTATCCAAAGCGACTTACAAATGAGGACAATGAAAGCAATCAAAATCAAAATAAAAAGAAAACAGATCGAATAGAAAAAGAATAGAGCAAGCTAGTGTTAGAGGCCTTTTTTTGCTTTTGGTAATTGTATAATAATTATTATTATTTTTTTATTTTTTTTTATTTTATTATTTAATAAATAAAAAGAAAACAAATAGATAGAATACAAAAAGATTAGAGAAGCAAGTGTTATTATTATTATAATTTTTAAAGAAAACAAGCAGTTAGTAAATAAATGGAGTGCAAGTCTAAAAGGGGCAAGTTTTTTTAATCTTTTTTTTAATATAGAATATAATTAGAATAGAGAGTGCTAGAGTTAGAGGGTCAAACAAAGTTGGAAGAGATGTGTTCTCAGCTGCTCGGATTGAGTTGGGCAGGTCATGTGGTGGTTTTGTAGGCAAACATTAATGCCTTGAATTTTATATGAGCAGTTACTGGTAGCGAGTGCAAATTGATAAACAGAGGTGTGACATGCATTGTTTTTGGCTGGTTAAAAATTAATCTTGCTGCCGCGTTCTGGATTAATTGTAAAGGTGCACACTTTACTGTTTATCACAACAAAGGGCAAAACAAGTGCACGACACTGACAAGATATGCGATACAGTACGAGACCCGACGCAACTTCAGCACGTCTCAGCACAGTAAACAGTAATATAACAGTAATATAATATAATATAATATAATCAATTTAATATAATATAATAACTTTATCTTTCTATTCAGTATTGTTACTTTTGTAATGTAATCCAGCAAAGCAAGGTATGATGAAACCAATGTAGTGACAGGAGAACAATGCCACTCTTTTAGGTTCTAGCAGATCCAGTCAGGGTTATTATCATTAGCTAAAACTAAAACCATAAAAAAGTTACTTGAAAGAAAATAAACATTAACTGTAATAATAAAAAAAAAACTTAAACTTTTAATTTAGCTAGTTGCTATAGCAGCATATTTCATTTTCATTTGGTTTAACTAGAACTCAGTTACTGATTCCCCATGTACGACATCTGATGCTGTGTCATCAGCTGACACTATGGGGAACACAGTGTGATGGTATCTCAAGCGTGTGTACAACCATGCCAACTCCACTGGTTGCATATGAACTCTGATGACCTTAACCTCATGAGGTACATCCAAGATTGTACTGTCGCTGAGTAGAAAGGCCTCAGCTGTCTAGCCACATGCATGAAACGAGAGACTAGAAAATGTCTCCCTAAAGAAACACCATAAACAGGCACATACCCCCACAACAAAGGACACCACGCACATTATGCCAGGGGTGTCAAATTCAGTTCCTGAAGGGCCACTGTCCTGTAGAGTTTAGTTCCAACCCTAATTAAACATAGCTGAACCAGCTAATCAAGGTGTTCAGGATTACTAAAAACTTCCAGGTGGGTGTTTTGGAGTTGGTTGGAGGTACACTCTGCTGGACAGTGGCTCTCCAGGAGCGGAGTTTTCTTGTGAATAGAGGATGGAGTCTGAGGAAGGAGTCTCCATTCCTGAAGACTCAGCACCTGTCTCGAACAGGAAGTCTGCTCCCACATTCAAACATCCTGGGATGAAAAACTATTCTCAGTGAGTGCAGATCATTCTTTGATGGCAGCACACCACGACTGGGACACCCTGAGTCAAGAACTGCGAGTTGTCTTAAAACAAGGGTACGGAAGAAACTGTGCAAAACGTATTTCTCGCAGAGGGTGCCAATGAGGGAGAAAGCCTTTGCTTTTGAGCCATCACTGTATTGGCTTCATATGGAGCAGGCCCAGTGGAATCATGGGGGATGCTGCTGTCATCTTATCTGACAGTCATCAGTTCGTAGCTGTGAATGAAGAGGTATCATATCAATTGCAAGTACAGTACGGTGTACCACAAGGCTCAGAACTATGACCGCTGCTTTTCACGCTTTACATGTTACCCTTGGGAGATATCATCAGGAAACATGGTGCTAGCTTTCACTGTTATGCTGATGATACTCAGCTCTATATTTCTTCGCGTCCCGATGAAACACACTAATTCATTATTGAACATATAAGAATAAAATATGTTAAAAATATATCTAAATTACGACCTATGCACTCAATGTCAAATGCAAAAACTTTAGATTATTGTAATGCTTTACTGGGTGGTTGTTCTGCACGCTTAATAAACAAACTTGATACTCAGCTCTATATTTCTTCGCGTCCCGATGAAACATACTAATTCATTATTGAACATCTAAGAATAAAATACGTTAAAAATATATCTAAATTACGACCTATGCACTCAATGTCAAATGCAAAAACTTTAGATTATTGTAATGCTTTACTGGGTGGTTGTTCTGCACGCTTAATAAACAAACTCCAGCTGGTCCAAAATGCAGCAGCTAGAGTTCTTACTAGAACCTGGAAGTATGACCATATTAGCCCTGTTCTGTCAACTCTGCACTGGCTCCCAATTGGACATCGTATACATTTTAAAATCTTGCTAATTACTTATAAAGCCCTAAATGGTTTAGCTCCTCAATACTTGAGCAAGCCCATATCACATTATAGTCCTTCACATCTGCTGTGATCTCAAAACTCAGGCCATTTGATAATACCTAGAATATCAAAATCAACTGCAGGCAGAAGATAATTTTCCTATTTAGTGCCCAAACTCTGGAACTATCTACCTAGTGTTGTCAGGGAGGCAGACACACTCTGACAGTTTAAATCTAGATCAAAGACCCATCTCTTTAACCTGGCATACACATAATACACTGTCACATTTCTATAATTCAAATCCTTTAAAGGATTGTTAGGCTGCATTAATTAGGTCAACCAGAATTGGGAACACTTCCCATAACACCCCATGTACTCGCTACATCGTAAGAAGAATGGAATCTACACTAATATTAGTCTCTTTCATTCTTATACAGAGTTAACTGTACCCATCCAGATTCAGTCCATATCCAGCCCTGAATATCAGCGGAGACCATGTCAACTAGATGAGCCCTAGATACAGATCCCCTGCAAAGACCACATCAACTAGACAGCCATCGGGACAAGACCACGGGGACAGACAAGTCCTCTGCACAATCTGACCTGTGTTGCAGCCTGGAATTAGTTGGAGACGCTTGACTGATTGCACAAACACCATTGGAAGAGAGCTGAACTGGATGATGACATCACTGAATCATCAATGAACTGACTTTAACTTGAAAAATGTCTGTTTGTTATTGTCCTCTTGCATTATTGACAAACTGTTTTCCTGTTTGCCACTGTAAAGCTGCTTTGACACAATCTGTATTGTATAAAGTGCTATATAAATAAAGCTGACTTGACTTGACGAAACTCACACAGTGGCTCTTAAAAATTAAACACAAACTTGTTCATCATTAACTCAATAACTGTAACAGGTGAACCAATCGATGCTATACAAATAAAGGTGACTTGACTTGACTTGACTTTTGAAGTTCTGTCTGAAACCTAGACAATTTAAGTGAGTAAGAAGTATGTCTTGATGTTTATCTACTAAATCCTTGGACTGTGTTAAAATCAGCCAGTCGTGAAGGTAATTTAGCACATGAATGCCCTGGAGTCGCAACTGAGCCTGGAGACCCTCTGGGAACTGCTGCCTCCCATTCTTCCTCAAGGGGGCTTGCCCTCAAGGGGGCTTGCCCTCAGGGCCGCTGAATGCCTTGGCGTCAGGCACAGATGTGTATAGCCATCCGAGAGAAGGAGCGGAGGGTCTCTAAGAGGTGGAGCTCAGGCAGCAACACTAAACTTCTGCTCCGCTCAGTGATGCTGGAGAAATACAGGCCATGGGTGGCTGGTGGAAGCCACAGGATTAACTGCCAGAAAGCCGCAGACTGCTGCTACAGAAGTCAATCCTCTGTCTTATTAGAAAAAGAATGCACACCCTCAGGACACTAATAATTCAATGAACTGTCGACAATTAGTCCTTACTTGTATTATGCAGAGTATTATGAAAGGGAGCTCGACTGAGCGAGTGTGTGATTACCTGTATTTGATACATACATTTATTCATCAGGTATTCATTTTCTCATCTTCATAAAAAGCAGAGATTTCCAGGCGTGCTAACTTCCCTGATGCCATGCATAATGTTTTACAGCAGCACAACCACCCGTGTGGGCAAGATGTCCCCTTTTTAGCATATATTATGCTCTGTTAGCTATTGTTCTGAATTTTACAATTAAAATATACCATATGCTTTTCCACATTTAACCATGCATTTCCAGAAACAAACTGTTGAACAGTATTCTGGGTGTCAGAAATGATCAGCATCTTGTGTGGGCGACAGCTGTATCATACTTTACCTGTCAAGAGGGAAAACAATGGAATGTACAGGTGCATCTCAATAAATTAGAATGTCGTGGAAAAGTTCATTTATTTCAGTAATTCAACTCAAATTGTGAAACTCGTGTATTAAATAGTGTAACTTATAACTTTTTAGTCCAATGGTTAAACCTATTTTTTTTTTCTAGAGACTTTAGATTTAAAAATGTATTGAATATGGTCTAAAAGTGTTTCAATTGGTATATTTTACAGTACATTTTAAGACCTTTTAAGAACTAAAGTACTTAGATTACCTGAAAGCAAATGCAACTATCATTATTTAACATATGTTTTATTAAGTTTTACAGAACACAAACAATCATCAGTCTCTGTGCCATTTTTGAAGTATGAACAGTAATTGAGTTACATTACAGGATCAATGGTGTGACTCACTGGTATAAGTGCTCATCTAATGGGTGAGCCTCGGCCCTCAGTTCTCACTGCAGTTCAACACATCTCTACTCACCCATTTCAAAGCCACCACTGATGATACCAGCAGTAGAGCTTTGAATCTCAAACTGCCTCTCAATCTGAGTGATGGTGCTTTTGGTGTAACTCCTTGTCAGCAATTTACAGAAATAACATAAGGCAAGTACACCAATAAAGAGCTTTCCACACACAAGCACAGAAGAGATTAGATTTTTTTTTTTTTTTTGTTAAACAACAAAGCATATCCAGCACAGGATTCCCCATCCCCCCCTCCCCCCCTTTAGCTTTACAAACTGGGACATATAGCATGGTGTCATTATGAACTACTGCATGAGAAAGATGTGAAAATCATTAGACAACCTCTTGGAGCTGGAGTGATCACAGGAAAGAATCTGGAACTGGAGCCTAAATTCTTATAAGTAATGCTTCTTAAGCAGCAAATCGGTATATTAGTGTGATTTCTTAAGTATCATGTGACAAGACTTAAGGGTTAATGTGTTAATATGTAGATAAACTTGGTTGTCCGCTGTTAAGGTTAGATAGAATGAGAACCAAAAAATTACTATGACTGTAATGTCATGATGGTTTGTTTCAATACAAAACTAGTATATTGCAAGTAGACACTTTTTTAATGACTATTTACAGCAGGGTTTCTCAATTCTGGCCCTTCAGGTCCACTTTCCTGCAGTTTAGCTCCAACCCTAATCAAACACACCTGAACAAGCTAATCAAGGTCTTCAGGATTGCTAGAAACTTACAAGCAGGTGAGTTTGATAAAGGTTGTAGCTAAACTCTGCAGGAAAGTGAATCTAGAGGGCCAGAGTTCAGAATCTCTGATTTACAGTAACCCTTATACATTTTAAATATGCATTGAGAAAAGAAAAAAAAAAAAACTTTAGACAGATATAACAACAATAATGAATGACACATTAACGTCTCTAGGTTACGTATATAACCATGGTTCCCCGAGGGAACGAGACGCTGAGTTGAGATTCGCTTTGGGAACGCCCCTGCGAACGCGGTCATGCAGGGGCATTCCCAAAGCTAATCTCGATGCAGCTCGAGTTCCTGAAGGGGAACAGCATTTAACAAATATCTACAAACAAAAAAGCACAATGCCACAACAAATCTGATTACTTGGTGGAATATGTAGAGGGCTGCATGTGCACCAGTGACTTCATTCGCATTCACATGCACAATTCAGCCCCCTTGCAAAATAATAAACTTGCTGTTAATATTTAATACATGGCAAATAAATAATTTTCCTATATAATATAATAATATAATATAATATAAATAATTGCCAGAGGTTCGCAGTTCTTCATCCGTATGGAACCTGCAGCAAACCTTTGGCAACAACAAACAGTATGATGATACTAGCAAACCTTTGGTGAATATTTGTCAGTGCTGGCAAGCAGTTATAGCAAAGCTGTGGTGATAATGGGCAATCCACTAATCTAATGAAAACTCAAGGAAACATTTTTTACCCCTTTTTCTCTCCATCACCATGTGCCGTGGGGAATTAATTTATAGAATTGCACTGTTGAATAGCTCACAAGAGGGATTTGCCAGAACACTACATTTTTGGTAAGGGTCACTCACAGTGCTTCCCTGTGTGACAGTTAAAACCAAAGTGTTTATCAACTTTGACCCTAGCCTATATGCTCAGTGAAATGTTACCCAAAAAACGAATAGGGCCTTGGCCTCTGCTAATGAAATGGGTACTTGCGATGGTGAACACATTCTCTTCATTACCTCAACAACTCTCACTGATCAGTCAGTCAAGGTCTTATCTGTAATTTGCAACAGGAATAGACACATGGACTGAATATAACATTCCTAGACTGCCATGATTACCTGTGTTAACGACTGAGAGCTTTATTGTTGTGTTAGGAGTGGTTGTTATACAGTATATACGCATGACAAAAATGGTTTCCAGCTATAATGAAACTCAATAAAGGGATAATTCAGCCCAAAATGAAAATCCTGTCAACATTTCCTCACCCTCATGTTGTTTCTAAGCATGTATGCATTTCTTTCTCCTGCAGAACACATTCAAGAGGAGTTTCAAATCACGTTTACAGCAATTAACAGCAACAAGTAGGCCTACTTAACGAACAATTAGCCCTAAATATGCAGCACTCATGGCTGTGTTCTACTTCAAATTTTGTATGGCCTTCCCTCACTAAATTTGCTTCATCTCGTGGACTTATTTTGTGTGAGTGGCCACTTCTGCGGGAACCTGTGCAATTAATTTTAATGGAATGCCCCGAGCCCTTGATCACTTGGAATCCCTTGCCCCTCAAGTAAAGCTTATTAGATAACTTGGAAAATATGTGTGTGTGTGTGTCTGTGTGTGTGTTTCCCTCAGACACAAACATAGAAAAGAGCATGAGGGATGGAGGGAAACAGATTTTTAAAATTGCATTATGATGATGATGATGATGATGATGATGATTATGTGTTCAAAGCTAAAAACACCACAAAAAAATGTAATAAAAACCTCATCACACTAATACATTATACCATTAAATATTTCATATGTATTAATCAATCTAACACAGTAGTGGCAGTAATAACAGTAACCAAGCAAGAACTTTAAATTTAAAGTTATATTTACAACATTTACTTATTGGTGGGGAAATCACCATGTGCACATTTGGACAGTCCCTTCTTCCTCTCAGTTTTTTATTTTTTATTTTTTTTTACAACCAGTAATTTATAACAATAATAAACTTTTTTTTATATATAAATTAATAAAAAAAAACAAAAAAAGATAAATAACAGTGAATGTCATAGAAGTGGTACACCAGATGAATGACATGATTTTCAGGCACCTGGCCACAGAAATAAAATAATACAATTGTTTGTCATCATGTTTTGAAAATGAGCCAGGAACAAAAAAAAACAAACAAAAAACAAAACAATGCAGAACATTATTTTTGAGTGTTTTACTGTTCTGGATAACATAGCACAGGGTATTGGAGTTCTATGTTCTTGGACATTTGCTTATCGTTTTGTACTTTCCTCTTAATCTGTGTGGTGAAAATCCATAATAGGGTATAGCTAAATGCCCGAAGAGAGCTGACCAGTCCCAGAAATAGGTACCTGATGGGGGTGAATTACATTTATTATACATTATAGGGTTTCTGTGCATTCATATTAGGGCTGCATAGAATTGTCCTGCTAGATCTGCTCACCTGAAAGTTTCAATGTCATACATACTCCATGCACCTCTTCCACCGCATTTATTTTGGCCCCATTTCAGACAAGTCGAGTCAATAAGAGCTCCAAAGCAAATGGGAGCAGGAATACCACCTTTAAAAGAGAGATATTACATTTAAAACAATTCTGTGGCTTAATGTGTGTCTAAGACAAGAAAAATATAAACATCTGTCAAAAATATTTGTAACTTTTCCCTCATAAAAACAATGTTTTGCGCTATTATTATTAGCAAATCCAAACATCAACTTACCAAAAACTCTTAAAACTAACAGAAGTATTCCCACTGAGAGAGACTTCAGCACAGGATCCACAATCCTGCAAGAACATATAACATACAAACGTTAAATATTTCACATATATATATATATATATATATG
>NW_015540943.1:403747-405757 GCF_001515605.1 Sinocyclocheilus anshuiensis
ATATATATATATATATATATATATATATATATATATATATATATATATATATATATTCCATACAATTACAATCATCCATACAATTACCAAATTTTATTTTTAAATAAAATAATACATTCTGTATGAAGTTATTTATATAAGTTAATTTCTGGCCTCAATGCATTGTGAGTAGGGTTTCCAACCTTGACTCTCAAGATGAACCGACTCACAGCTTGTTTGTTTGTTTAAATACTGAAGGTTGTACAATATGTAAAACTGAATCAAATACAATAAATGCAACTGAAAATATGGAACAAGCATATGGAGCAACTGCATGACAATATTATAGAATCAAATTAAACAGCACCTCAATGAGATGAGGAAGAAAGGAACAGTGCCCAGACAGTACACAAAGAAGGCGAGAGACTGCAGTGCCAGATAGATGTAGAACATTTTAGTGCAGCTACTCTCTCGCGAACACTGTCCAAGCACTGCAGAGGAATTCCCAGAAGTCAGTCCCCAGCTCTGGATACATGTACAGCCATGGAATGTCTGATAAACATGTGTAAGTAAATAAATAAATAATGAAAAAGAAAGTTAAAAACAAATACATGTAACAAAGAATTTGTTGTCAACAGTTAAAAGCAGTTGTTCACCATATTCTGTCTTGTGCCCCGAGTGGAATAGCAGTCAGCGTGACAAGGAGAGATGTAGGTCACTCCATTCTGTCCACACACTGGATCCCATAGGAAGTCAGGACACCCACAGTCAGCATTGCAAGAAGTGAGTAAATCACGGCTTATATCTTGAACTTCAATAGATCTGCCACATAAACAATTTATTATATTACACTATATATTCCTGTGACCCTATGTAGGACAAGCAGTTTGGAAAATGGAAACATTTAATGGATAGAAAGTGTTTATGTTCCATGATGCAATAAGATTTATACAACGACTATAAATCGAAATAAAAAAAAATAACCCTTGATAGGGCACTGTGACCCCAGCGACATCTATGTTTTCACAGCTGAGAGCAAAGTAAGGTATTATGCAAATCAACGAGGTTACAGAGGTGAAGAACATCAGTCTTGCAGATCCCAGCAGACCTAGTTTAAATCTCTTCATTATCCAACCACTCAGGAACATACCCAGAGCCACTGGTGGAATAGACGTCACTCCTGTACATATAAGCACAGCTAGTTTAAACAGCTGTTATAAAAATAAATAAAATGATAGCAGTTGTTACCTATGAGAAAATTGGTCTTGGATGTGCTTTGTCCAAACTGCTGCTCCAAATACTTTGGCGTGTATGTTATGACAATGGCAAAGGCATTGAATGCCAATACACTGTAAACCAGGTACAAGAGATAGATCCCATTGGTGAGCAGACGCTTTAGAGATGGCCCAAAATCTAGAAAACAAGCAAATAAGCATCATTTTCATTTTAAAACAAACATAATACTTTATAATTAATAATAATAATAATTTCAATCTTCTTTAGTTTCATACACTGTTTTGATCTGTGATATACAAAATTTGAATTTATGGAGAATCTCTTGGCCGCCTTTTGAATATACAATTATATACAGTGCCCTCCATTAATATTGCCACCCTTGGTAAATATGAGCAAAGGTGGCTGTGAAAATAAATGTGCATCGTTTATCTTTTTGATCTTTCATTCAAAAAAATTCACAGAATTCTAACTTATCATTGAAGTAAAACAATGGAAAGTGAGGGGAAACTCACATTATGAAATAAATGTTTTTCTCCAATGCATGTTGGCCACAGTTATTGGCACCCCTAGAAATTCTAATGAGTAAAATATCTCTGAAGTATATTCCCATTCATGATTTTTTTTTTTAAGCACACCAGGGTGACTAGGAGCATGAACTTGTCCAGCCATGACTTCCTGTTCCCCAGGATTATAAATATGAGGAACATAAATGCCAGATTCCCTTAAAGGGGTCATATGATGCTGCTAAAAAGAACATTATTTTGTGTATTTGGTGTAATGAAATGTGTTTATGCG
>NW_015540943.1:405869-406197 GCF_001515605.1 Sinocyclocheilus anshuiensis
CACCAAGAGCTTGTAACACTCCAAAGAGAAAGGAAAAATTTAAATCGCATCATATGACCCCCTTAATCATCCATCACATGGAGTAAAACCAAAGAATATAGTTCTGATGTGCAGAACAAGATTGCTGAGCTTCACAAAATACAAAGTAGCTGTAAGAAAATAGTTTAAGCATTGAAAATACCCATTTCCACCATCAGGTAAATAATTAATCAGCTAAAGATGTTACAAATCTGCCTGGGAGAGGACGTGTGTCTATAACGTCCTAATGCATGGTGAGGAGGACAGTTTGAGTGGCCAAAGACTCTCCAAGGATCACAGCTGGAGAACT
>NW_015540943.1:406605-410194 GCF_001515605.1 Sinocyclocheilus anshuiensis
ATATATATATATTATATATATATATATATATATATATATATACAACAGCCCCTACATCACCACATGTTGTTTGGGAGGATTTCAAGGAAAGTCCTCTTCACTCATCAAAAAACCAACTCCAGCATATTCAGTTGTCAGACACGACTGGAACTTCAAATGTGACTGGCTTCTATGGTCAGAAGAAACTAAAAATGAGCTTTTTTTGCAGCAAACACACCAGATGGGTTTGGTGCAAACAGGGATAAAACGTACCCCATGTCCACGGTTAAATATACTGCTGGATCTTTAATGTTGTGGGCCTATGTTTCTTCCAGAGGTCCTGGACATCTTGTTCAGATACATGGCATCATGAATTCTATCAAATAGCAACAGATAAAAAAATTAAACCTGACTGCCTCTGTTAGAAATCGTATAATGGACCATGGTTGGATCTTCCATCAGGACAATGATCCAAAACGAACATCAGAATCAACACAAAAATGTGTCACTTAGCACAAAATAAAGCTTCTGCCATGGCCATCCCAGTTCCCTGACCTGAACCCTATAGAAAATGAGTGGGGTGAACTAAAGAGAAGAAGCACCATCATGGAGCTGGGAATCTGAAGGATCTGGAGTGATTCTGTGTGAAGGAATGGTCTCTGATCTCTTGTCAGGTGTTCTAAAACAACATATAGATGCTGTGAACGAGATCGGTCCACTGGTTAGTCAATTTATCCCGTCTCATAGCGCAACGTCACATGACTTTCTCAATGCGCATGGTGGAATTTATTCGGTAAATGTGTTTCCATCGTAGTTTATGCACATTTTTTCTTATCGGATAAAAAGTGCGCATGTGTGTTATGAGCATTTTTAGAATTAATGTTTAAGTTTTTTTTATGCAATATTCCATCATGCTGTCTGTCTGGAGCGGTGGTGACCAACCTTCGGCGGCTGCTCATCAGAGCTGAAGAAGACTTCATCAAGAGGAGCGGAGGAGACGTCTGTCATGGAGCTGCTGTGATGAAGCTCTCGACTGGGACACACGCTCACATTCTGAAACACACACAGCTTTCACTACGCTAACCGTGCTGCTCTGTGTCATTATCCAGACACTGCAGCTGGATTTGAAAAAACTGAAAAAGTGATAGAAAGCAAATCTAGCTGGAGATGTGAGCTGTGCTCGTACCGGTGGTTTGGCCGCTCTCTGCAGCGCTGGAGTACACGGACTGGAGCTGCTCCCTGATCCCAGACGAGACTGAACATGAGGAATTCTCACCGCCATACTGTTCAGATTCACAAGATGAGCCTCCAGCGACTCCAGTTTACCTGCCAGCTGAAGGCCAGAGTTTCACATCATCATCATCATCATCATCATCAGAGCTACTCAGTTGTGCGCATACGTTTTTTATGCACATTTTTAGAATGTATGCGCATCTTGGCGTTTCCATCCAGTGTTTTTTTTATGTGATAATCTAAAATGCCCATAAAAATAGGTGGATGAAAACATAGCTATTGATTATGTTAGATTTAATTAGACCTAAATTGTATCTAACCTTTGTGGTCAGTGCATGGTTGACATACCTTTGGCAATCTCTGTAATGCTGAGTGTGTGTTTGTGTTGGTTTGAGGGGTGATATGCTTTAGAGGTTTGGGGGTTTTCAGGTAAAGCTCTTGGTAGGAACCAGAGAGGCAAAGCAGCAAGAAGAGTCAACAGCCCAGCCACCACATAAACCAGCCACCAGGCCCCAACCCAGCGAGAGTCCTGAGGGGTGATGGTCACACTCTCTGATAATGAGAAGAAAATATTCAAATAAACAACATATCTGTTATATATATCACACCTGTATCCAATCACACCTGCTATCAGTTAGTGTCAGATCTCTGATTAAAGAACACATGAACCTCTCTGCTCTTAGTAGAGTTACTTACCTCCTGTTCATCTCAGACTTCCTTCTTTGAAAAATACTCTTTATCTTCATCTGTTGTCTTCATGTGTGGCTCCCATACTGGTTGTCCTTAAATTCAATATGTTCTTTCAGGTTAAACTCTTTTGTTATCATACATACCTGTTCACTGTCCATAACTTGCAATCAAGTAATACACCCAACTGCACTTGAGTTAACCATCAAACTGTGTGCGGTGTCTACCTGAAAGGAGACCAAGCCTTTTTCATTAAGCCAGCGGGATTTAAAAAATACATTTCCTCCATCTCAACGACAGATAGAGACCTGATCTTCGTCCTGGCCATCTCTTTCTCTGAGACCAATCATCCTTCCTTCTGTTCTGCCAGTGAGGTCTTCCCTAAGTCCCTTTTTCTAATCATACAGTAGATGCCACTCGTGGGCTATTCTTTCTGGTAACAGGAGGTTCCATTGAACCTTTTGTTTCGGCCACAAAGACCCAACCTGAAAACTCCTTCACTATTCCACCAGCTCCTCCATGGCATTTTCATCCATCAACTCCTCAAGGGTCCTTCTTTTCATTGGCTCTCTTTGGGTCACTCTTCCATCTGGTTTCACCAGGTTTCCTCCTTGCACTGGTTCCATCCAGACTCCTAGTCCCACCAGCTCCACAATGGCCTCTTGTGTTCGACTTCCCTAATTCAGTTTCTGCTGACTCCCCAGGGAATCCTTTTTTTCCCAGAGCTACCAGAGCAGTCTACTCTCCTGTTCAAATTCTACCAAGTCTCCTCTTCCATTGCCCACTCAGCCAAATTCTTTGAATCCTCCTATTCAGATTGCCTATCCTGGTTTGATTGCTCCACTGGGCTTTCCTAAGCCACATGCTTCACTGGCTCCCCTGAGGCCTCTTGCTCTACCAGCTCCCCATGGCCTTCTGTTCCACCATGGTGGTCTCCTGTTCCACTGTGATGGTCCCCTGCTCCATCAGCTCTGCCATGCTGGTTTCCTGCTCCACCGGCACAAAACAGTGTGGTCCCCTGGTCCAGAGCCAACCGAACCTCTGACCCTACCATTATATGCTATATTCATATACCATGGTATTTACATGGTACTCCAAGGTACGTTAAAGAGTAAGTACTACTGTGGTACATGTCAAAATAAAAATATGAAAAAAGAGTCCAGCACCACTTGTGATGAAGGGAACTTTAATAATTAAAAAAATAACATAATGTGTTTAATGTGTTTCGGCCTAAGAGCCTTCCTCAGGGCATTCAATACACATTTAAACATTCAAAAACACATCTTCATATTGGATTACTCATTCACAAATTAGCAACAGCTGACAGGCTTCACTCAAGAACCTTTTAAATTCCAAAAAAGAAAAAAGAGAAAATTTGATGGTTACATTCACAAAAATGTCTTGCAACAGGACTCTTTATATCCTTTCTATTTATTGCACTTCTGTGTTCTGTTATCCTTTCCTTTAATGAACGGTATGTTTCACCAGCATAAATTTTGTCACATGGACATTGAATTATATAAATCACATTATTTGTCTTACATGTTATAAAACTCTTGATATGGCTCGCAATTGCTCTTAGGCTGAAACACATTGGTATTTTTTAATTATTAAAGTTCCCTTCATCACAAGTGCTGCTGGACTTTTTTTTCATCTTTTTGTACAGTTTCTGTACTGTTTCCACGCACCT
>NW_015540943.1:414355-416849 GCF_001515605.1 Sinocyclocheilus anshuiensis
TTAAGTTTATTTCGAGCAATATATATATCAATACACATACATAGAAAAATAGAACAGTTTATCTCACATATATATGTATCCATACATATACAATTATGTTACACATATCCATACACATATTTATACATATAATACTTGCTCGAAAGGGAGTGGAAAGAAGTAGAACTTATTTGCTCCCACCCCCAATTCATTCCCATATATTACACCATATGGTTGCTGCCATTGTCTGTTACTAATAATTTATGTGATATTATAATAGTTATATACAAATATCCAAATACAATATGTCCATCTCAATAATCACAATAATACATTATAATAATCCTCATTATCATAAACATTCTAATATGTCCCGGTATTTATAATAATCATGTAATATATAAAATATAACCATATCCTATTATATTGTTAAATCACAGTTTTATAATAACAATAATAATATTTATAATAAACATTAATATCTGCTCCTGTCATTATCATTATTATTTGCTCAGCTATGTAATCGTACCCCGTTCTGTTGTAATTATATCACCATTTATAGTATCAATATTAATAGTAAGAACAATTATGATCATCCCTACTACCGTTTTTTATACAATAACCATCACATCACAATCCTTAGAACACATTGATCCCTCCCTCAGCCTTATATTTTTTCAACACCATTTCTTTGTATCTTGATTTAAATAGGTAGATATAATCTTCATTATGTTGTTAGTGTATAAAAGCTTCCTGACTTTGTCAATAAGTGAAAGAGAGAAATATGAAATTGTATTAAGTCAATTATTTTCAGATAAAAATCACTTTTTGGATTTCGGAAATCGTAAGTAGGAACTTGTGAATGCATCATGCTTATTGTCAGGGAAAATATAATCAATACAACAGCTTTAAAGCGGAATGCTTTAAAAAAAAAAAAACTAAGGCATAATGTCTAGATTGTATAAGCATCCTGCCACATAAAGTAGTTTTACCAACATGACAAATAAGAAAAACTAATTATGTTACTTTGCTGTTTTAGCAGAGCAACTCGGAGGAAACAAATTCAGCTCATTATGCTGAAGTCAAATTTGCTGTATGGAAGTGCTTCTAACAAGTCTTTTAGTCATTAGAACCAACACGATGAGGAAATTGTTTTTACAGGAAAATAAATTCCCTCGATACGCTTTCAAGGATCAGAGAAGGCAGTGTCTCCATCAAATTACATTACGAGACAAAAATGACAGCGTAAATGAAATCAAGCTAACTGGTAGCGCTTTTACAGATGGTGCATGGCCTCTGTGTTCGCTGAGGTGTGCATGTCAAATTATTATGCAAAATTTGGTGATCTGCAAAAATAGGTTCTGTTGATCGAGTCATGGTGGTTTGACCAAACGTAGCCGAGAGCAGTTGTAGCTGTCCTGTCCATTTAGAGGCCAAAATGTGTATGAAAAAAGACGTCACAACGGGGAAAGGAAGTTTGCTTAGCAGCTCCTTTGGAGCCAGGTGCAAAAATTGGCCAGACTCTCTCTCGTTGTCATGGAAACACCTGCCTCACCAGCCGAATCAGCCTCCTACACCCGCTCACAATCACCTGATTACTGATCACGGACACCTGCACCCACTTACCACACCAGTCAAATACACACTCACCTCAGTCACTCGTCGGCTGGTCTCAAGGTTACAAGCTGCTCTGTATGGGTTCCTTGCCTCCCGATCTGCCTGTCAAGCCTCGGATTCCTCAGTTCTCGGCCGGAGGACCAAAGTGCCGACCCCAGATAAGACTGTGTTCTCTGCTTCCATTAATTCCTAAGTTGATTCTTTTCTGTTGGAAGCTACTCCTAAGTTCCTTTTAAATAAACTCCCCAACTTACGTTAACCTGTCTGTTTGCCTCTTTATCCCGGTTCTGACGGAAGACCAGCCCCTCAAAATTAAACGGATTACAACACGGACTCATGGATTCTCGGAGCACATCCTCACCGGAACCCTTACCCATCCGGACTGTCACCGCCTCCCCACCCGCCTGTCCCATGGCCCGGCCAGCAAGCTTTTCGGGTGAGGCAGCCTTGTGCAGCGGGTTTTTGCTGCAATGTTCCCTCTACCTGGAGATGCAACCACACCTGTTTGTGACCGAGCGGGCCAAGGTGTCGTTCATTATCTCATTGCTGTCTGGACGAGCCTTGCAGTGGGCCGAAGCCTTGTGGAATGCACAGAGCCCGTGGATTCACTCGCTGGATGGCTTTGTGAAACACTTCCGGGAGGTATTCGGCCAACTCCCAGCACCTAACCGCGTGCCATAAAGAATCGATATCCGCTGCTGCTGCCTCACCCAGCCTCTCCGATCACGGGCCCATGATCACGGAGAGCTACCACCTATCGTCCACGGAACGATCTCGGAGACTCACCCGTGGCCTATGTCTCTACTGTGGATCCCATGAGCACCAGCTCCGCACCTGTCCCATTCGTCCACCACGCCCAGCGGTGAGTACTATCCAGATCACTCCTGATGTGTCTTGC
>NW_015540943.1:417075-421314 GCF_001515605.1 Sinocyclocheilus anshuiensis
GGGGGTTAATGTCCCGGAACCCCCTGCCTCGCCAGCCGAATCAGCCTCCTACACCCGCTCACAATCACCTGATTACTGATCACGCTGGTCTCAAGGTTACAAGCTTCTCTCTATGGGTTCTTTGCCTCCCGATCTGCCTGTCAAGCCTCGGATTCCTCAGTTCTCGGCCGGAGGACCAAAGTGCCGACCCCAGATAAGACTGTGTTCTCTGCTTCCATTAATTCCTAAGTTTGATTCTTTTTCTGTTGGAAGCTGCTCCTCAGTTCCTTTGAATAAACTCCCAGACTTACGTTAACCTGTCTGTTTGCCTCTTTGTCCCGGATGTGACAACATCACAACCCATTTGGAGAAACCCTTTCTGATTTATGGGGAAAATAAAAAAGGAATGGATGGATTTTTATTATTTCCTAAGTTCCTTTTAAATAAACTCCCCGACTTAACGTTAACCTGTCTGTTTGCCTCTTTGTCCCGGTTGTGACAATATTATCTATACTTATTACCTAAAAAAAGAGCAACAATGAATGAGTTCATTGGCTAAAATACATCTCTTTTATGATGGACATGATTTTAGTATCTGAATTAAAGTTTATTTGGGTGGCATACATTGAAAATGTCAGGGTGACAGAACTGTCATGAGGGTCTACAGCATTTACAGAAATTACATTTTTATATAATTAAATATGAACTTTTCTTGCAAATGTTATAATGTATACGTTTTTCAAAACCATATGAAACTCAACATGAATACAAAGAGAACTTTTCTAAGAACTTTGAACACGTGTTTTAAGCTAGATGTTTAAAGGATCCTTCCTGTTCTTCATTGTGGACACAGAATTTGTCATTGACCAATGAATGTTACTCACCGGCCCATGATGAAGTGAGGTAAAGCCATTAATAGAGTCCCTATCCCCATCAACAGGACCCCTGATCCAATGATCTTGGGCCTGTTAAACTTAGCGACAAAGTAGCTAACAACAGTAATGACCAACAGATTACCTGCAAGCAAAAGTTACGTTATTTAACAAGTTTCATGTTTTCACAGCATACCATCAAGTGTCCCATTTTTAAAGTATGAACAGCCATTCCATCACATTAAAACATCAATGGTGTGACTCACTGGTATAAGTGCTAATCTAATGGCTGAACCCCGTCACTCATTTCTCAGTGCAGTTCAACACATCTCTATTTACCCATTTCAAAGCTGCCATCGATGATACCAACTGTGGAGCTTGGGATCTCAAACCGCCTCTCAATCTGAGTGATGGTGCTTTTGGTGTAAGCCCCCATCAGGGATTTTGTAAAATAACAGACGGCAAGTAAACCAATAAAGATCTTTGCAGACACAAGGGCAGAAGAGAGATTAAGTCAGTATATTATAGTTTTGTTGTTGTTGTAGTTGTTTTTAATTCAGAATTTATCATATTTTATGTCAGAAATATTCAGCTATAGCCATTCCACCATTAAAACAAATTATCAGCTAATAGTAATTCAGTTAAACTTAGATTGTGGCATATTGTCAAAGTGTCTCTTGCCTTCAGAGTTGGTGAACAGCATTTGGCTTGTGGTGTTGTCTGATTCCGGCCTGAATACTCCATTGGTCTGGGCTCAATTAACCTGTCTGGGCTGCCCTCCACTGTCATGATGAACTACGTGCCAGGGAAGAGATGGGAAATTTTGAAATCACGAACGATTTTGTTCCTGTGCTGAACTGCCTTGATGTCTAATATATTTGGGTCCAGAATCAAATCTATAAAAAAAATATATTATACTGATTATGAATTTATGAATAAAGCAAAAAAAAAAAAAAAATCTATTCACTTCTATCATGTCAGAGATGGTCCAATTCACAATACATTGTAATCAAATGCAAATAAACATTAAAATATCATTATTTAACAATATAAAAACACTCACAGGTCCAGAGGTGTCTTCACATAGGAAGGATGCACTAATATGCAGAAATATCCCCAAACGAGTCTTTATATTTACCTTTATATTTAGTCATTAACTAACACTGAGTAATCCTTCAACACTATTGAAGATCAACCAGTACAGTACAGTTTGTAATGTGTCCATTTTTTATGAGTGTTTATATGGCAAAACTTATCAAACACTAGAAATTTCAAAACAGAGAGAAAATTAAAATAAGATGAGCCATTAACAGCATTTAACAAAGACCAACCAACAAGAACACAAAGTGACACCAACCAGCACATATCTGCTTATTTATGGTGCAATATGTGTGCTTGCAGTCTATCTGTTTTTTAGAAGTGATGTGTGTGCATTCACATGTGCCTTCTTAGCCTTATAGGAAACTTGTCGTCAATTTGCAGTTAATATATGATAAATGTTGGCAAAGAAATCACTTTCTTACAAATAACTGCCACAGGTTTGCAACGCTTCACTGGTGAACCAGCAGCAAACCTTTATCAATAATAGACAGTGTGCTGAACCTGGAAGACCTGACCGTTTTTTATCTTTATTGGCAACTCTTTCCCACAGCTTATTATGTAAGCATGTTTTGTTCATTTGTGACCTTACTGTTGTTAAACTATTGCCATTTTTTAAAATAAATTAATTCCCGTTTTAGATAAATGTTCTACATAAAGGGAAATACATTACTACATAAGAGGAACAATATTGTTGGAATCACTTTCAGAGAGATGTTTATATTGATACATGTACAATTACCTCAAAATGCAATAAATGACACACCCACATCTCTGAGGTTGATGAAGATAAGATAAGAATTATTAATCAATTGAATAATTCAAGGGCTAAGGATATATTTGGAATGGATACTGCATTCGTAAAAAAATATATAGTGCTTGTTTGCTAAAGCCCTTCGTAAATTTGATAAATGTATCTATTAGAGAAAGTAAATTCCCCTCAAATTGGAAAACTTTTATTAAAACCCCAATTTCTAAGGCAGGATCAGTTGATGAGGTTCAGAATTATAAACCAATTTCTATACCCCGTGCAATCTCTCAAATTTTGGAAAAGTTGGTAGCTAAACAACTTATCAACTATCTAGAAAAACATTATCTACTTCACTCTAAACAGTTTGGCTTTAGGCCTAAGTATTCGACAGAAATGGCAAACTGCTTTCTCACAGAATTTATTGAGGGAGCTTTAGATAATGACAATGTAGTAGGCGCAGTGTTTTTAGATCTCAAAAAGGCATTTGATACAGTGAATCCTGAAATTCTCCTACATAAATTAAATTTGTTTAGCTTCTCTCAGCAGGCAATAAATTGGTTTAGATCATATTTAGAATCTCGAGATCAGTGTGTTAAAATAAATAATTCAAGATCAGCTTTACGAAACAATGAGATGGGTCTCCCTCAAGGGTCAATTTTGGGTCCATTGTTGTTTTCCTTATATGTCAATGATTTACAAATTGTTGTAAGCAAACTAAATGTCAGTTATATGCAGATGATACAGTCATTTGTTAAATTTGGGTCCATTTGTTGTTTTCCTTATATGTCAATGATTTACAAATTGTTGTAAGCAAACTAAATGTCAGTTATATGCAGATGATACAGTCATTTGTTAATATATCTGCAGCTAAGCGTGGAGTCTGTGCCGATACATAAATGACTGTGTCATCTGTCACAGTCATTTGAAAATTGATGTGCATTTAAAGAGGCTGTGTAGAACAATCAGAACAAACTTGAATTGTTTTTACATGATTAGACCGTATATATCTCTAAAAGCAGCTAAGTTATACATGCATGCAATGGTATTTTTGCATTTAACTTATTGTGTGACTGTCTGGAGTCAGGTTTCTCAACTGACTATCAAACCTGTTAGATCTTTATATAAACAAACACTAAAAACTTTGGACAAGAAACCAAATAGATGGCATCATTGTAATATTTTACAAAAACATAGTTTGCATAGTTTTGAAAATTGTATTAATTTGTCTCTTATTAAAATGTTTTTTAAATGTGTAAATAATCTTGCTCCAGAAATTATATGCCAATTAATATCAAAACAGAGTAGTAAGGGGATCACTACAAGAGGTGCAACTAATCAGAATTGCACAGTAAAGAGAAAAACTAAATTTGCCCAATCCACATTTTCAGTTCAAGGTACACTGCTTTGGAACAGCCTGCCAGCTGAACTGAAAATGCAAACAGAGTTGAACATTTTTCAAAGAAATTTAAAAACGTGGTTCAAACAAAAGCAGGTTTGTGAACACTGATGGTCGTACACAGTCTTAATTTTTTTTTTTTT
>NW_015540943.1:421912-430761 GCF_001515605.1 Sinocyclocheilus anshuiensis
CAGTCTTAATTTTTTTTTTTTTTTTTTTTTAACTTTCGCTTAGTTTTTTTGTGTGATTATTGTTTTACTGTTGTTAAAAAAAGCCTAACCAGGGACTGGGGCTGCAAATTAGCCTTTGGCTAGAAGCCTATATGTGGAGCATCGGCTGCTTGAAATTGTAGCAATGTTATACTGCATTGTCCCTGTTAAATAAACTAGTAAATAAATAAAAATATATTAAAACAGCCAAAACCTCAACATAATTACTAAAACTTTAACTAAAATGAAAATGAAAACAGAAAATATAAAAAGAAAATGTAATTCAAATCAAAAACTAGTATATCAATAATACTATAATAACACAACTAAAGAACTCTCGTCAGTTAGATGCTAATATATTTATCATTATAGTTATTGTTATTTTGAACAGGCCACACCAATAATAATCAATAACAAAAAGTATAACTGCAAGGTTTTAAAAAATTGCTCTAACTCAAAGAGAATAGCTAAGTCCATAAGACAACTATGATGACACAGAGGAAAGATATCGTTGGAATCACTTCCAGAGTTATTTTTGTCCAGCTGGTGAACCATAAAAACAAAATTCACCCTACAGAGCTCATTAATGCAAATTGCAAGATAAACTTGTACACTCTCACATAAAAAAAAAAAAAACACATTTTTTTTTTCTGTAACGTTTTTTCTTCTGTAACTTTTATGTCTGAGGGGTTTTTTTTTTTTAAACAAACAAACTTTTTTTATCTTTTACTTTTTTAAATATTATACCATGATGTAATGTGAATTGTAATAGATTTATTTGCCTATTAATCTGTCAATGTTCAAAGCATTCCTCTTTTTATGTATTATTATTATTATTATTATTATTATTTTTAATAGCATAACAACATTGACCACTGAAATTTGGGGGAGGGGCAGCTTGTTTTCTGACCAGTGGCAGATGGGGAAACTTAAACTGCTTATAAGTTATTTCAGTAATTTTGTTGCCACATTCAACTTATAACTGTGCCTTTCCAAGAAAAAAAGAAAGACTGTAATATGAAAAGCCACATACTAAAGAACAGAGATTTCTTTTTTGAATATATTTATTAAGAGATACAAGCTCTGGATCATGAAACACATAGTACAGTAGAGCATAAAGAGTGTTATGACTTGCATTGGTTTTCTTATGGTCTGCTGTCCTGGTCATTGATTTTATTAGTAGTTCTTCACGCATTAATGTATCAGCACTGTCTCCTAAATTCCCTGAAAGAGCTACAAAAGATGATAGCTCATCGCTAACATTCAGTATTGGTGCTTGCTGTTTTTTCTCTGGGAACAGTATCAGTTTTGGATCAGTCAGGATGGCACATCTCTGGAGACTGAAGTTCGGTTTAATTTTGCTTGCTGGCTGTTTGCTGTAATGCTTTGACTTCTTCTTTTCTAAACTGCTTCCGCAGAAGCACAATAACAGCAATGATGAATAAATAGGAACATCCACTTAAACATGTGGTCAGGCTCAAGAAGATCACTCTGAAAACAGGACACCAAGAGATCCATGCTTTACATACAATCCAAATTGTTTTTCAAATGTGAGCTAAACTTTGGAAGTGATTGAATCAGATATTTTATAACAGAAAATATATTTGTATGGGTACTTAAAGACTTTATACTATAATCCCCCCCCCCCCCATTTTTGTATTCTAATAAAGACAATAGTGTGTAATTACAAGCAAACATACACACCTGTACATATTTGAGTCGTACATACGACAGGCTCCTCTGTGCCCGCAGCCCTTTACTCCCCATTTTAAACACGTTGAGTCAATGAGAGCTCCAAAATATACAGGAGCAGGAATACCACCTCCAGAAAAATATTAGACAATAATTCAGTTTATTCAAAACATAATATACACTAAATTATTATAGCTTATGAATTATTGTTTACTATATTGCTTTTACCTAGTGTTCGCATCACAAGAGTTTGAATACCCAACGCCAGCGACTTAAGCTCAGGTGTAATGCATCTAAAAACATATGTAATATATAGTAAATACTTTTCATCTTTCATCCTTTAAATCTGAAAATGCATCTGAAAGCAAGTAGTTTCTGTGTTCTGTGTGAAATTACAACTAAATAGGTAAATTATTATTAAATATTTAATTTGATAAAATATAAGGTTATACTTTATTTTGATGATGCCCTTTAGAAATTCTGTTGACAAAATAACTTTGTATCTACATGCCAACTAACTCTCATATTAGTAGACTGTTACACTGTAAAAAATTATTGTGATTTTAACAGTAAAAGACTATAAAAATGCTACAGTAAAAAGTTCCCATACTATATACGGTGAATACATGTAATTACATTTAATGTAATTTCACAGTAAAATACTGTTAAAAATACGGTTTTTGGAAGTGAAAAAGAAAAAGTCATTGTATAATTTACAGTGAAAAACCGCAAATTGACACTCCCAGAATTCCCTGCATGACACTTCATAGTTTTTTTTTTGTTGTTGAAATAACATGTTTCTTCTTAGTTTTTTATTATCAGTTGTGTACATTAGGGTTTAATCTTACATCTAATGTTATTAAATTAATGTTTATTGCATTATTTCAGTATCGTGTGTGTCACCATGATGGGGTTTAGTGTTTGTGTGAATGCGACTGTGTGCACCTTCTATATATAAGTATTGCCCTCCTCAGCTCTTAGAAAAGCTGTTTGTGATGAGCTTTGGTTCATCATGTGATTTTCTCATCACCACCAGTTTTTGGTGGTTATCAGTTCATTACAATGGTTCAAAACAGATATTAACACTTCAATATGTTGGTTTATTAACATTACATTAGTTAATGAAATACGGTATTTTATTGTGAATTTAAGTTAAGTCTGTAAAACCTAAAATGTTGCTGCCATATTTTTTACGGTGAAGTTCTGGTAACCACAGCTGCCGGTATTTTACCGTAAATGTCACTGATTTTTTTTACAGTGTAGGTTAGGGTTAGCATAATAAGTTGACATGTATACTTGCAAAGTCAGTAGAATGTCGGTTGGTGGACCATCAAAACACAGTGTTACCAAATGTAATAATATAAATGAGAAAATGTGAGAGTATTTGCATGAGCAAAACTCGCTGACACAATTCTTGCCTTACAAAAGACCAGGAACTAAATTCTGTCCTGACGGTAACTGACCGTATAGTGATCATGTATCCAGGTGTAGTGCCCAGCGAGTTGATGAAGGAGCTGAGGACAGATACCGCCATGTAGGAGGTGAAACTCCGAGTACATCCTGGCCCACGAGGACACTGGCCTAGAGACACAGATCTGCTGCCCTCTACTGGTGAGGGGGTTAAGACACAGCTGCAGTTGTGAAAAACCTGTGATCATCATATGCAAATGAGATGAAAATAAATATTATTATTGCAAATTATAGTATGCAAAGGATACTTACAATACTCCTTGTGTGCCTAGGGTTTAGAAAAGTGCAGCTTTAGATAGATCTAATTATACCGTGTTTTTGCCTTGTCCAGTGGAGGAGGTGCATCCAGCCAAACAGGACGACACGTATGTAATGCCACTGTCAGAGCACACAGGATCCCATTCAGATGTAGAGCAGGAACAGTCCTGGTTACACTGAGACATGAGTGAGTGCTCATCATGTGATATTTCAGGGGTCCTGAGGAGGAATTCTGAGATTGGTGATTGTTTCCAGTTGGAAACACAGTTTTCTGGCTGAGAGCCACCGTTCATTTATAGCAGTGGTTCTCAATAGTTTTTTTTTTTTAAATCACCCTTTAAAACTAGAAACAACAACAAAAAAAAAACATGCTTTTTGTTCTGCTTTATACTATCTGTATTCGAAAATACGAAAATATTTGTAAAACTTTTATAATAAATCTAAAAATAAATGATTAAATAATAACATTGATTTGCATGGATATTATGAAATATATTATAAATGTATTTCATATTAATATATCATATGAAACGATACACTACAATTATTTATTATTTACCTTGATGTACTTTTTTTATTCATGTAACCCATAAGGTTATGCTTGAGAGGATGGTAATTGTAACAAAACTTCAAAAACCACATAAATTATCATAAATGTGATGCAAACAACTGTGATGTACAACAAATACTCTTGTGTGTAGAACAGAATCTGCTGCATTAATGATACAGACAAGGATTTCAGTGGAATGCAGAAAAAAAAAGAAACTGAAGAGTTTTAAAAGTGAGGAAATGAACAAGATTTCCCTTTATGATATATACTACATTTCGTGAACTGTTGACTTACAGAGGTATACAAATACTCTACCCATTGTAGGACACAGTAAGCCCTGCCACAGGCACATTGTCACACAGAAGGTAGGCTGTGAGGGAGGTGATGAAGGAGAGCTGAGCCCCTGCCACGACACTCAACTTGTATATTTTCATTAACAAACCACCCAGGAATATTCCCACAGCAACCACAGGCAGGATCAGGACACCTACGGGACATGGTATGTCTTTACTTTCAATTCATTTCAAGCCTGACATGCATCTCTGTGTGTTACGCTGTATGGCTGGGTTTCTTGTTTTCGGGGTGACAGATAAATTTGCACCAAAATACTTTAGTTGAATTTTACACCATGGCCAATGTGATGGCCAATCACATAAAAAAACAAAAAAATATGGTCAATAAGTCGATAAGCCCTTTTTCACAAGGGAAAAACTGGAATAACACTGAAAAAAAAAAGGCAAAATAAAATAAAATAAAGTTGACACAAAATACTGGCATTTTGTAATTTTGGTATACATGCTTATTTTTTTAATTTATAAATATTACTTTTACACAAATCCTATATATGAAGATTTTAAAATTGTAGAGTTTGTTCATAAGCACAACTGAAGACACTGAATGAAGACCAGACATTAAATAAAACAATCAACTGCCTCTATCTTTACTAGAAAGGGTTTACTTGGAAGGGTTCTTACCGGTAAGGAAGTTTGCTCTTGATGCAGACTGGCCAAACTGTTGCTCCATGTATTTGGCTTTGAAGGTGAGCAAGCCGATGAAAGAGTTGAACTTCAAAACAATCCCACACAGCAACAGGAAGTATGCAGGAGTGCACAGGAGTCTTTTTAGGGAAGGCAGGAATCCTTAACATTTACATAACAGAATACAGAGAATGAAGTGAGCTTTTTCATAAAGATTTGCATAGACGTTAGCATAACTTCATGTAAAACATGTAATCATCTTTAAGACTTATAAGCTACATGTCTTACAAATTGGAGTGACTCCTGGTTAAATACTGCCATTTCTAATATGAATTTGTTAGTTTTAAAGAGAAAAAGGAATGGGAATGGGAAAAAAAAAGTTCAAACAATTATGGATTTGTTAAAAAGGTGGAAGGAAGTTGCCTTTTGAAATGTTGGCCAGTTTCACTGAGTGTGTGTTTGGGAGGACAGATTGCTCCTTGTTGCCCTGATCCACATTAAAGTTTTCATTCCATTCCTCTCCTTGTATGGGTAAAGATCTGGGCAGGAACCAAAAAGGAACACCAGCAAGTACTAAGATGGCAGATGACACAAAGAATCCCAGCCACCAAGCGCCCACCCAGCGTGCATCCTGTGTAGTGATGGTCACACTATCTGCAGGGGAAAGAGAAAAAATACTTAAATTATACAACATTTAGAAAACATGATAGGTCATTCTTAGCAAATACCAAGTATTTATAGTAATGTATTGCTGCTAACCGTAAGATTATGACTAAAGTATGATAGTACTTTCAGCCCAGTGAAAGTACATTTGGAATTCAGATACTTACAATTTTGGTAAATTGACAAATTTTGGTAGTATCATTCACTTTTGGTGTGTCTTATAATAATAACACATATTAAATGATCATGTTTTTTTTTTCTCTCCATACAAATGTTGAACATTTGAGCCAATAAAAATAAATAAAGACAGTAAAAGAAACTTTGATAATTTGGTTTGATTATAATTTCAGTAAAATATAAATTTAAACAATTGTCTGATTCTTTATTACAAACCAAAATGTAGCAGCCCTGAATGAAGTTGTGCAACAAAACAATTTGGCTAATGATCACATTAAAAACAGACATTAAAACATACAATTAAGTCATAATGATGCAAATAGCACGGTCCCACTTTATATTAAATGTCTTTAACTACTATGGTATTATAAAATTAAGCATTTGGTACAATATTATACACAAATATGATGTTGGGCAAAACTCTTGCCAAGTTTGCATATGGGCAGGTTTAGGGGTAGATTTGTCAAAAATGTCATTGCATATGTAATTACAAGTAGTACATGTAATTATAATTTAAGTACATTGTAACAACATGCACACAGTGTTATATATTTTAAATGTAAGAACATGGTAGTCGAATGACCCCATTATTAAACAGTAAAGTGAGCTCCATAATAGATAAATAAATAAATGTTTTGTTGTATTTTGGTTAGTTCAGATGGCCAGTTGTCATTTAATTAATTTATTTGTTTGTTTGTGTGTTTGCTTGCTTGCTTGTTTGTTTGTTTAAAAAGGATGGTGCCACTGTGTAAACATTCAGACCCCAGAAGCACATTAAGACTAAATAAAAAATAAATAAATAATAATAATAACAAAAACAAGATTTCAAATACAAACTAAACTTCATACTAATACACACAGTACTGGTGAAACTGATTAAACTGGATGCTTACCAACACTGACAAATCCAATATCCACATACAGTTTGGCACACATGGAGCCTAGTAGGAATCCAAACATGGGACCCAGCAGCATAATGGTCTGAAGACACGCTAAACATCACAAGAGAGATATTCATTAAACATTATAATATGGAAATTGAAATTTATTGCTCTGAGGTTGCACTTCTCAAGCTTGTGGAAAGAGAAGTACACTTTAGCATGTATGTATTTATTTATTTACTTGCTTGAACTTATGAAAACAATAAGCTTTAACAGAGTATACATAAGTGAGAAATGAATGTAATGTTTTCATACACTTATTACTCATTACATGCTAATTAAAATTAATTACTTTATAGTTTATATTAAATGCAGTTAGCTGAACTTCATATGTAATTTCATAATAGTAAACTAAACGATACTTTCATGCCAATTCTACTGAAACTTGCATGTCATATATTTAAATGTATATCAGTAATGACATATTTGTAATTATAAAGTTGCATTTAAATTAAATATTAACTTAATATTTATTTTAATATCAGCTTAATATTAACTTTCAGTGTAACATTGAATAAGACACTAGAGCTAAAGTCATAATCACGTAATTTACATGTGCTTTCGTAAGTCAACAAGACTTCTTCAAAGCATGTCAAAAGATTATAAAAACACAATGATTTAAAGGGGACAGCGGGTGCAAAATGTGCAAATACAATTTGCATATAAATGCGTCTTAGCAGTGTGTGGACACAACCACCCTAAAATGATAAAAATCCATTGACTCCTTTTTTTTATCCCCAAAAAACCTAAACAGTCTGAATTATCAAGCCATTTTGATTTTCTAAGCAGTATGACGTCATACTGCTGAGGCCCCATCCACGACCGGTGACAGAGTGTCCCGTATAGGGTATATGTCGAACGTCACCTGACCAGTCTGTCACAGTTGCCTACTGTGAGGAGCGAAGGAGCGAGGAGACGTGGGAGAATTCACGAAAAGGCGAGGCGCAGCCGGAGGAGTGGATTACCGAGGCGACGGATGGTCGACGACAGACCAAGGTGGAGTCGGAGTGTTGTGTATTGCATTTCAGGCATTGTACATTTTGTCCTTACGACACCCCGTACTGGTGCTCTGTTGTATGGCACATGCGCAGTATGCGCTGATGATGTCACCTGTATACCAGTGAACAGATAGTAAAGGTGTGTTGTAAAAGGATCATGTCAGTGTCGTCATTTAATGCAGTACACGTTCATCTAATGAAGATGTAACAAAACTGGCGACGAGGATAAACGCTCTCTTATCTTCCTGCTACATACTGCTAGATGTAGTGTTATTCGGCTGACAACGGCTGCACGCGATTGCACGCGTTCGTCGGAAGCTAACAGGCAAAACGCATGCGGAGCCAATCTCGCTGGGAGAATAGCGCAAACAGAGAAAAGAGAAGACGGTTGCACATCACGAAGACAACAATCCAGAGCGGGAGGAAAGAGTCGGCTACAAAAGAGTGAGTGGAAAAATACACTGACAAACAGACCAAAATGGCGGGTACAACGTTCCTCAGTGTAATGGGCAGCAATACGTATAATTTACTGCGCAGCCTGGTCCAGCCCAATAAGCCTGGTGATTGCTTATTTAAGGACATTGTAGCATTGCTCCAAGAACATTATGCACCAAAACCCCTCATCATTGCTGAAAGATTTCACTTTCATAAACGAAATCAGTTAGAGGGAGAATCGATTGCACAATTTGTTGCCGTATTAAAGCGATTGTCGGAACACTGCGAATTTGGCACAGCGCTGAACGACACAATACGAGACAGATTTGTCTGTGGACTGCGTAGTGAGACAATTCAAAAACGACTCCTGTGCGAAAGTAATCTTACCGATTGTCGGAACACTGCGAATTTGGCACAGCGCTGAACGACACAATACGAGACAGATTTGTCTGTGGACTGCATAGTGAGACAATTCAAAAACGACTCCTGTGCGAAAGTAATCTTACATTGGAGCGAGCAATATAAATCAGTGTATCCATGGAAATGGCTGCGAAAGATGCGCAAGAGTTAAGCATATCCAGTCAAGTTCACAAAGTGTACAGTGAGAAAATAAAACAGGATGGCAAAAGAGCATGTCACCGCTGTGGAAAGAGTGGTCATCTGGCACAGG
>NW_015540943.1:431525-434437 GCF_001515605.1 Sinocyclocheilus anshuiensis
AAGAGTGGTCATCTGGCACAGGAATGCTGGTACAAAGACAAAGACTGCAGAAACTGTGGAAGAAAAGGGCACATTGAACGTGCATGTCAAAACAAAAAGCTGACGGTAATTGAGAAAGTAAATCCAACTAAACATGTGGAACCGAAGAAAGGTTATGTCAGGAAAACTAAAAAGAAACATGTAAATCAAGTGGAATATACAGGGAAACAAGAGGATGAATCTGATGAAAATGAGTTCTCATATGTTATGTCTGTTTTTTTCAATTCTGATGGCTACTGGGTGATGCCACGGCTGGATGGGGAGGCCGTCCCTATGCAAGTGGACACAGGCACAGCTGTATTGCTCGTGGCAGAATCAACTTACCTAGAGAAGTGGCCACACCTCTGTCCCAGGGAAGCAAACCTGACCCTGAAATCATACACAGGAGAGCTTGTACCTCTTTCAGGGGTTGTGGATGTGACTGTAGAGCTGAACAAACAGAAGGTAAAATTACCACTGTATATTGTGAAAGGTGGTAGTTAAACAGCTCTAATGGGCCGAGCATGGCTAGAGAAAATAAAGTTAAACTGGCAGGAAGTGCACTTAGTAGCGAAAGAGTCTACCAGTTTGCAAAACATCCTGAGGAAGCATGCAGAGGTGTTCGGAGACGAACTGGGGAACATGAAAGATATTATGGTAAAGCTGGCCATTAAACCTGACAGTAAACCTAAGTGTCTAAAAGCGCGCCCTGTTCCTTATGCGATTAAGCTGAAGATTGAAATAGAACTAGATCGCCTGGAGATAACTGGAGTACTTAAGAAAGTAAGCGTTAGCGAGTGGGCCACGCCCATTGTTCCTGTATTAAAAAAGATGGAAAAGTCCGAATTTTTACTTTTTACTTCCAGATTGCCAGAATGTAAGAAACATGCCACAGATAGCCCCCTTGTACCCATGGGACTTTCCAGAGGAGCCATGGCAAAGAATACATATCGACTTCGCAGTACCAATGGAGAGCCACATGTTTCTGGTGATTGTCGACGCTCACAGCAAATGGCGTAGGTAGCGGTTATGAACAGTACATCTTCTGAGAAAACCATCGAAGAGCTTAGATCTGTGTTCAGTCGTTTTGGGATACCACAGCAGCTTGTAAGCGATAATGGCCCACAACTGGTGTCTGAAGAGTTTCAGTCCTTCTTGCGTGTGAATGGGATTCAACACATCAGATCTGCGCCTTATCAGCGGTATGCAGCGGTACGACTGGTCTTCAACGAGCCCAAAAGAGCCCATGTTACACCTCTCTTTATCTCCTTGCACTGGCTACCGGTTGCGGCTCGAATCAAGTTCAAGACATTGATGCTTGCATATAGAACAGCCACAGACTCAGCACCCGCCTACTTCCACTCACTACTACGAATCTACATCCCCTTCAGAAGTCTGAGATCCGCTAGTGAGCGACGCCTCATGGTACCATCACAGAGAGGCTCAAAATCACTTTCCAGAACATTCTCGTTCACCACTCCTGGCTGGTGGAACGATCTTCCCACCCCTATCCGGAATGCTGAATCCCTGACAATTTTCAAGCGACAGCTGAAAACTCATCTCTTTCGAAGCTACTTGACTTCATCATAAAAAAAATAAAAAATAAAAAATTCTCTCTCTTTATTTATTCCTTCTCTTTCTAGCTTGTACTTATTTGAACAATGTCTAAGAACTTGGTATTACATCCACTTCCTGTGTCTGTTTGCCTCTTTAAGAAGAATCACTTTATGTATCCCCCAATTGTAAGTCGCTTTGGATAAAAGCGTCTGCTAAATGACTAAATGTAAATGTTATCACCTTTTTTCACCTTATTCACAATTTGTGAGCCTCCAGGCATTCAGGGCTAAACTCAGGGACGGGAGCCCTCTCTCCTTCGGAGTTATACAGTCCCAGATCCATAATTAGCTCACCCTCAGCCACAGTGCAGAGGGCGGAGCTCCTCTCCGCGCTCTCTCTGTCCACGGCTTTCTCCCTCGTGGCAGGTGTTGTAGCCGGCTCTCGCACCTGGTCTGACAATCCGTGAGGCTCTGGCTCCGTGGCGATCCTCAGCTCTATCACACTCCTAGGCGGTCGCAACGGGCTCTCCATCAACGGTGGGCTCGGTCTTACGCTCCACGCAGCGGGGGATGGTGGGCTGGGCACTGGGTCTGGCTGTGTTCTGGATCGGAGGAAGACACTCTCCAGACACCGGATGATTGCCTCCCTCCAGCACAGTCCAGTGGTGTCTGGGAGGTGTTGTAGCCGGCTCTCGCACCTGGTCTGACAATCCGTGAGGCTCTGGCTCCGTGGCGATCCTCAGCTCTATCACACTCCTAGGCGGTCGCAACGGGCTCTCCATCAACGGTGGGCTCGGTCTTACGCTCCACGCAGCGGGAGATGGTGGGCTGGGCACTGGGTCTGGCTGTGTTCTGGATCGGAGGAAGACACTCTCCAGACACCGGATGATTGCCTCCCTCCAGCACAGTCCAGTGGTGTCTGGGAGGTCGACAGGGTGGTAATAGTTGGCCCCAATCCAGAACAGGGAGTTCAGTGCAGCGTCGTCGAACGCAGTTAAAACGGCGAGCTGGCTGAACTCCACAGCATACTCCAAGAGGGAAAGGTCCTTGCGGGCGAGGGAGGAAAACTTGACAGCGAGGGAATCCATGGGGAAGGAAACACTGCGGAAACAAAAAACACAATGGAAAACAAACAGAGGGGAAAACATGCAGAATTAACTGTTAAAGGTCGGGTCTTCTGTCACGTAACGTTGCCGGAAGGAACAATGGAGACATAGAATAGCAAACTGTCTTTTATTAAATCCAAACAGGGGTAAATCCACACCAGGAAGGAAAGATGACACACGTTCACAACATGTAGACCCGACAAACACAGGCCGTGTCCGCACTTACACGGGG